>NC_063150.1:19701825-20004855 GCF_020921035.1 Rhodamnia argentea | reverse complement strand
AGGAGCTCGAAGTTTTGAATTAGAGGATCCACGGTCCTCTTTTCTTAAGGGAGAAGCAAAAGGGGGAAAGAAAAAGAAGCGGTAAGCGTGTCTATTAAGGGGATAAACTTTTAAATGAAAAAAAATTAAGGAAAAAAAGAATTATTTGTACCAATTTTGGTAGAAAAAACATTACAAGATTTTTCAAGATCTTATGGAAAGTCTGCATCGAATTGGTCAAAAAGAGTCAATAAAAGCAAGCCAATGATCTTAAGCTTATATTTTCCAAAACCCACATGATCTTGACAATCTATTGAAAAACGCGCGATAAGTAAACAACCAAGTAATGAAAAGACGTATGAAAGCTGAAAATCTCCTGCAAGTCGGGCAAATAATATATATGGCCATGTTATAAGCCCCATGACATCACCCCATGTGCTAAAATCTATTCAATATTTCCTTTTAAAGTCAAATTTTACTAAATTAAACTAAAAAAAATCATGGAATACATTACCTATTTAAGAGAACCCAAACCTAATTTGGGCACTAGGAACCGATACCCTAAATCATGCCTTTTCCTAAACCAAATTTCTAATCTTTTTTCTTAATTTTTTTTTTATTTTTCCTTATCTTTATTTAATTAATTATGTGAATAATTAGATCCAGACCCGGTGGGTCGGGTTCCCAGATCCAGGTCGGGTCAGGCCCTCAGGTCTAATCCGATCCAAAAAGCGGAAGCCAACTCGGCCATGGTCCTTCCCTCCAGGCCCAACACCCCTTTCTATCCAACCAACCCATTTCTCAAGACCACTTAGAATTTTCCTAAGACCAGCTCATTTTCTTATTTTTTTTCCTTTCTATTTAGAGCCCAACATTCTGCCTAGTATGAGCCCAAACCGACTGAAACCTTAAGCCTATATTTCCGGAACCCACATGATCTTGGCCCCATTTTTACCAAGTCCGATTAAGGCCCAACCTACATCCTAAAACCCAATAACCACACAGCAGCAACCCCCCTCACGACCTACCAAACATCCGTCGTCTCTCCGGCCGCCGCACCAACGTCGACGCACCACCGCCATCATCAGCTCCCGATCACCGGACTGCACCCATCCGCCTTCTCTGGCATCAGGCCTCCGCCGAACCACAGAAATCGAGCAGTCTCCCTCCGATATAAAGGTCGCCGGACCAAACACAAAAATGCAGAAGAAGAGGAAAAGGCGCAAAGAGGACGAAAACACTCGGCGAAGGAAACATACTTCTGTAAAAAAAGAAAAAACAAATGCAAACGCATTCGTTAACGATTGCTACTGATAATCAAACACTAAAGGTAAACATAGTAATGAAACGAAGCAAACTGAACCAGCCACGGACCGACTGAAAACGAAACATCTTTAGGTTATTATCACACATACGTGGTGAGCACAGATTGAGAGGAAGGTATCGACTCTGTTCAAGACTCGCGCCAAAAACCACGGCTAATGAGTTCGCAGGGGTGAGCTCCGACCGCGATGATCCCTACCCAGCTGAGGGGTGGGTGCGACGGCCAAGCGCTAGACAACTCGAGGTATGGCCAACCGCTCCACACTGTCTCAGAGTTGGGATCCTCAGGAAAAAAAAGAGACTTGAACTGAAAATAGACTCACCGGAAACGGCCACGAATCGAGTGGGAAGGTCGTGTAAGCGAGTGCAGCGGCGGGGCTTCGGACAGCAATGATGGAGAATCCTCACACTCAAATCTCATCTTGACTCTCATTCCAACTGTGAATTTATTGTTAACAGCCTCCAGATATTTGTTCAAGCTTATGATGAACTGACTAGTCCTGATTAAAAAGGGCAAGTTCTTATCAAAAGCGTGATTCAGTGGGAACAATCATAAAATCATACAGGACACTAATTTGGCGTATCAAACCTTGGCTTGTAATAAATCAGAGAGAGAGTTTGAGTCCAGACAGCATGAAAGGCAGTTGCAAGAACTCCAAGGTGGATGCTCTGACTTGAAATCACTGAGGAAGGCATACTGCTCTTCTTACGAGCAACTCGTCTCACCCCAACTCGTCTCACTCCAACACGCGATTCGCCGTTGTCCCCTCTATCACATCACAATAGGGCAGGAAAACTGGTGTCTCAACAGAAAATCAGAAGGTGAAACACCTTAAGAACACGAACGAGTCACCAGCAACCAATCTCTTCGATGTAACAAACGTACTCCATCCCGTAGTAAGCAAATGCCTTCGCGGTTGACCTGTCAAGTTTCAGGCCAAAATAAAAGCACAAGTGACCCCTTATAGCATCAGTCCGCTCAATAACGAACCATAAGAGCAAAAATCACTCCATATGGAAAAGGATTGAGTGAGCTACACACCTCTGAATATATGCTTAAATTTCCATGACGATCATTGGCAGCTAACTCCTGGGTTGGGGTTGACTGGGTCATGTCCTGATGAAGACAGGGAGATAAGGCCCAAATGACAAGACCAAACAAAAGTTTGAAGAAAGCCTGGTTGTTCAAGTTCCGCGATCAATTACCTATGGAGGAAGACATTCGGTGGCATGTTTCCGGAGGACAGAAAAGCCACCATGTGTGCTGGTATCAGAGGCAGGTTCTGGAGAGCATGGATCAGGACTGGTAGGCTCTGTTTCCTAAATAAGAGAACACCCACAAATTATTCGAGTTAATCACAATATGCAATCACAACATTAAGGAAAACATCCAAGGACATGGAACCTTACATTTCCCTCTGGAAGCAGAGCAATCTGTGCAAAAACCTCATCTGCTTATGCTCCGCCTGAAAATAAGCATGAAAACAAGTCCATTAATATCAAAGCTTCCAAGAGCTCAACCAATCCTTTTGTTATCGAGAATTCCAATTACGAGGCAAAAAACTTGCTGTGAAGCAACTAATATAGTTCCTCTCCACCGGTTAGAAAATCGAAACCCTGATTGCCACCAAATATGACCAAGAATCTCTAGGAGTTTATCGTCACCATAAATATTTACCCTGAATGCTGAAATATGGCTTACCTCAGTGAGGAAATTCTTAGACCAAGCAATTACCCAATAAAGCAAGAAACAAGAACATTAATTCTCACGAAAACAATGAAGATTTGAAGAAGCATACCAGGAGCTGAACGCGCACAGCATGGCAAAGAATCTTGAAAGCGAGGCCAAAGGGTGGAATCCTCTGATTCAGTTCCTGATTTGTCGATGTGTGAAGCTGCAAATCCACAGAAATGGCAACAAGAAAACACTCAAATTCCCACTACCCAAAAAGAAGCGGCATCCACACATGGAAACAGACTCGAGCGATGAAGAAAGCAGACAAATGAATGAAATTATTTTCAAACCGATCCAGCATATTGGAACCAAAGTCACTCACTTGTTCCATGTGTCCTTGTGGGAAGTAGTAGACCCTGTCTCCGCGACAAGGGGCAAGCGTCGACCAGCGGGCCCGCGCAGGCCGGCCTTCCACAGCTCGTTATAGAGCTCATCTCGTCCTCCACCTCCACCTCGACTTCCACAACCTATCATTATCGGAAACAGAATCGTCGGAAACAGAAGCCGAAGAAGGAAAGAACAGGGCTCCTCACATTTTCCTCCCAAAACGAACAGAGAACGCGAGAAAACGACAGAGGAAGAGGAGAAAACGCAAGAGCAAACTCATCTTCCGGTCGACTCGGTATCATCTGAGCCCTCCGAAGCTGTATCTCCACCGCCGGCGAAATAATAGAAGAAAGGGCAACAGCTAGCTCCGTCCGTACGGAGAGACCACCCTCCTCCTTCTGTAACCGCAACAATCGCAGCGAAAATACTGACGCCCAGAGGTTACTGCTCGCGAACTGGAAACGTGATTCGCCTCCTTCGCCGGGAGAACGTAACGCCAGAGAAACCCCCAGCAGCACCGTCCTCTCGGCAACCACGACGGCCGTTACGAGCCGCACTACCACTGCCGTGGCCTCCTCCGCGGAGCTCGCCAGCACCAGACCAAAAGCAGCTCCCTCTGCCTCTCCCTCTAGTTTCTCTCTCTAGACGGAAGAGAGATGAATCAACGAGAAAACGCCGTTCAAGAGAATAAAAACGAAACCGCTTTGCTCGACTTATTACAAGCAAAAAGCTTCTCTTCCCGACTTTTCCCTCTCCCTCCCTCCCGCTCTCTCTCTCTCTCTCTCTCTCTCTCTCTCTGCGTGTGTTGTGTGCATTCTTGTGCCATGCCATTGGTTGACTCTCTGTTTGTCCTGCGCGACGCTAACCGCGGTTTAACCGCAGAGACGGGTTAACGCTCACGGTGACGGAAAGGTGCTGTAACCGCGCGGGGTTGCGATTTTTTCATGAAAAAAAAAAATGAGTGGAGTTCGATTAGTTAATGAATGTGCTGGGCGTTGGGCGGCGCGTACGGACGGAAGGCATCGGGGTGCGATCGGAGGTGGTCCAGGATAACGGAGGCCGTCCCTTGTGTCGTCTGCTTCTACGCAGGCAACAAGGTTGGCTAGACTTAAACATGGCAGAATTTTGAGACTTTTAAACCGCAGAGGTTGTTCGAAGGCGGCATCGCCGCCCGGTTCCTTGGCGGCCCCGTGGCGGGAGGGCCGGGATGGGACTTGCACGGAGGCAGCATTGTCGGAGGGAAGGAAACCCTAGTGGAGCGGCGGAGATGTTGCTGACCAAATAAAGGAGTAAGGAAAGTGTGATTGAAGTGAACCCTTGAAAATAGAACGCGAAATGTGATTGTTTAGTACTTTGGTAATTAATTCTCCATTTTTTTTCATTCTTTTTGTTTTCTTCATAAACGCAACTTGAATATGTTTATTAGTAAATTCAAAAATGAGAATTAATTGACTTAGTTAAACTCAGTTTTTACATAAAATTACTGATGTCAATATTGATAGGTAATTTTGCATTATTTTAAAAGAGTATCTCCTAAAAATCAATTGTCTCCAATAGGATTCGGGATTTTTGTAATTCTCATTGCAACTATATCTGTGGAAACTTCGCATTAATTCCTTAAATTGGATACATACAACGAAAGCCAACATGACCATACGTGTTGTCTTTGTCCAAGCATTTCAATACCCTTTTTACCATGTGTTTTCAGCCTCGGAATACTTAGCCATGAAAGCTCTATTTAAGTGAAAAAACAAAAGGTGAACATAACGGTGTCTAGGGCGAACTTAACATAAGATCTGCTCAATTCTTAAGTAATATCCAATTTTTTGTCATTTACATCAACAGTTGTTCGTTCAATAAATCGGCACTCTAAAACCAAATTGCATGGATGAAGATCACTATCAGGAATAAATATCAAATGGCATTTTAAAATGTTTCTCTCTTAGTATATGCTATTGCGTTGTGTGCGGACCGATCAATTTCACGTTATGTTGCAATAGAAACCAAATAATAATAATAATAATGTACTTATGTTATTACTTACTCTTTTTTTTTGTGGCTATTCAGAACTTATAATTTCCTAACGATTTGAAGACATGGAATATGGCACAGGGTCACGAACTCCTCGCTGCTTTACCTTTTGTCCACATCCCAAAGGCATTTTCATTGTTGGGTAGCAACTCTTCCATCATAATCTGCCGTTAATGCCCCTGTAGGCTGCTACCAACTCCTCGTACAAAGTCGGCTTTTGCCGTGGGAGTAGGTGGAAGGCGCACTGCGCTGCAAGGAGTTAGTATCAAACAAGTTATGCATGATCATGCTTTTCATCTTCTTCTGTCAAAAGCTGGTCGTTCAAAGTAGGCCTTTTTCTATTGCAAACGTGAAATTATTTGGTTTTTGGACAAGGTCTTGAATGTAAAATGACTGTGCTCTTGAATCGTTGGACAGAACAGTTTGATCGTGATCATGCCAAAGCTCTCGGCTTTCAACAAGGAATGTTGTTGTTGTTCCGACCAAAAAAAAAAAAAAGGAATGTTGTATCTAGTTCAATAATCATCTTCGGTCAAGGTCACTTGGTGTTGTACTCAAGCTCGACCTCAAAACCTTTTATAACTTTCGATTTCTTCATAACTTCACGCTTAAATAGGAGCATGAGTAGCTCAAGTACTATCAACAGCTTTTATTAGTTCAAAAATCATTTGATGGAGTGTGATAATCCCCTCTAATGCAATGTTGAAGTTTAGACACAATTTGTATTCAGCAGTAGTGGCATGGAGGACTTAGAAACTTCCCGTCAACTCTGACCTTACATACCATCAGCACAACGATCCAACATAGACACAAAACAAATGTCAATTGATATTTCAGCTCACAATGAGCTCACATCAACGTCGTCGCCCCTCAATTGACTGATTCACACGGTGCTTGATTCCTTTCAAAGAAGTCAACTATTGTGTCCATTGCTCGATCTTATTATCTTTGGATCAACCTAGCACCATCCAACTTAGCACAAGCTGCACAGCCTGAACCTCTCCTCCCTGCGCTTTCCCTTCTCTTTGCCATGAGAATTGCCAAAGGGTGTGTTATGGTATTATGACAACCTAAAAAAAAAAAAAAATCAGAGCACACCCAACAGCATCAAAATCCTCCACATCTCAGGGACAACGGGACAAAAGAAAAAAAAAATCGGGGACAAATGTCGCTGTCCTAAACACCATAGCAATCTGTTTTGTTTTAGGCTGTTACAAGTGATTTTCAAGGGCTTCTCGCCTTTGAACTTTGGCATCACAGCTCAATTTCAGCAATTGGATCTCTCCACTCCTCTTTCAAAATGTTTAACGAGAGTAATTGCGATTTAAACTATATGTCTGAACCATGATTTATCAAGAAAAGGAGCAAAAACCAGGTGAAGCAGAAATTATGGCGAATCCAACTACGAAGCTCAAACACATAAATGAGAAAGCAAGAGAAGTAACTTCATACACGTGATCAAAGCTCGAGATCAACATGTTGGGTTACTTTCACGAGAAACTCTAAAGTGGTACACCAGTGATAAATTTATCACAAACTATTTTTTGACCATTAAAAACTTTAAACTGATTCACTTATGATAAATTTATAACATACTAATTTTTTTACTATCAAAAATCTCAAGCTGATATACTTGTGTCAAGTTTACCCTCCATTAGTTTTCGTTAAAATTATACCATTAAATTGCTGAGTTAGATGACACATGCCCGTTAATGGGTATTTTTTTCTTTCTATTTATTACAAGTGTATCATTTTGGTTTTTTTGTGGTATTAACAAAATTTAACGGATGGTAAATTTATCACACTTGTACCAGTTTAGGATTTTTTGTGGTTAAAAAATTAGTTTGGGTTAAATTCACTACAAGTGTACCAATTTGGGGTTTATTACGGTCAAAAAATAATTTGGGGTGAATTTGTAGCATGTGTACCGGTTTGAGATTTTGTGTAAATTTATCACAAGTATACCAGTTTGGGGTTTTTCATGATATTAACCTTAACGTATTTATGCCAAATGAAAAGCAAGTTATAATTAACAGGTAACCGAAACTTGAATCAAAACTGCAACATCGAACTAAAGTAGACGTTCCGAAACAAAAAAGAACCAAGAACATGGATTCGAACAAAAAATGAACATTCAAAACTTTTTGATTTCTCTTATCCAACGTAATTACTATACAACATATCGAATGGATGATAGTGAAAAAAAAAAAATACCTTACAGAGAGTGAAGACTGGTCCTTACAATAGTCGAAACATAGGAAAAAGTGTTAAAAAAATCCTAGACCTATTGCATTTATTGCATTAGTGCCAATTCAGTCCTAAACCTCTTTTTAGTGTCAATTTAGTCCTAAACTGGCCAATTGAATTAGCACAAATGTGAAAGGATTATGACTGAATTAGCACCAGTGTACAAGGTTTAGGACTAAATTGGCACCAATGCAATATGTTTAGGACTAAATTGGCACCAATACAATAAATTTAGAACTTTTTTGACACATCTCCCCGAAACATAAGTAAATAGTTGGCTCCACAATATATTTTAACTTGGTCTACACAAAGACATTGAAACAGACCAGTAGAGAGCCACTCGAAAAACAGCTGGTCGAGTGGGATTTCCACTTTTCCAAGGCTTACACGAACATTTTTCAGAGTGAAATCTGCCCTGTTTGTATTGTCAAGGTGATACAAGATGATTTAACTACTTTATGTCACTAGCAAAAAGCTCACAAACGATCCAGTCAATAAAATATTAAAACAGTCATTTCCCTGCAAATACACCATCTCTCGTCTGTTTTCTTCTTCTTCTTTTTTCCTTCTTTATTTTCTTTATTTTTTCTTTTCCTTTTCCCCGGCTGGCCATCGTCGGGCCTTGTTGATTGCCAGCGGAGTTGCTGGACTTGGGCAAGGGACACTAGGCTTGGGCTTGGGCTGGCTAGGGTAGCCCTCTCCCGAGGCCGGCAATCTCCGCTGATCATTGACAAGGCCCGAGCAGAGGGAAAAAGGGGAAAAGCGAGATTAAAAAAGAAAAGGACGAAAAAAAAAGTAAAGAAGGAAAATAAAAGGAAAGGAAAAAAATGTATAAAATAAAATGTTACTAAAAATTATTCACATCAATACGGATATGGACCTCATCACGCCCACTGTAGGACCAATTATCAACCTCGACGCCCTCATAATTATACAAAACCCAACCTAGTCCATTGAGTCATTCCTGATTTCTGGTCGAATCCAATCTCCGACCAATCACAATGTCAGCTTGTTGTCCCAATTTCGTGGGATTAATTAGTAGTGACAACCAAGCTGACCAACTTGAATTCCCCTTCAACGAAACTATGAATGACTTGCAATTTCGGCCTAAATACGAAGATATGTCATCAGATACTAACTGGCCAAGCTAATGAAGTGCAACTGCATGAATTGCCATGGGGCATAAACTGATAGACTTTGAACTATGTGGAGTGGGGTTAGTAATTTGATGACTGACGATGGCGTTGACTATTCTTGGTAGGCTGGTTCGATCTTTTTGTGAGAGCTGGAGGTTCAGAAGAATTGCGGTTGCCAGAGACTAATTAGCACAAGAGAAGAGAATCGCGTTCGACCAGTGCGGAGCCACACCGTTCGCGGCTGTTAGTTAGAAGCAAAAAAGTCTACTCGGAGTCCAAAAGGAAGAAATCACTCCAAGAACACTCTTTAACACAAGGAAAATGTTAAAAAGAGTATCCCTTGTGCATTTGCTAAGCCTTATAAAACGTTCAACCGAAAAAGGAAAGCCTTATCAAACGTGCTTCCGACGATTTAGAACTTATTATTTTAAATAACTGACTTCTTCGAAATGTGCAAGTGTCTTAAAAATTATTTTCACTATTAGTTAACTTAACCAGTGCCTTAAGGCACTATTCAAAAAGACCCTCAACAAAGAATTATTCATACAAAGAGAATGTACAAGAATGACCACATGTTAAAATAAACACATTTCCAACTTTTAAGTAACTCATAAAAATGCCCTAACTTTCACCAAGGAAAAAATCTGGCCACCTTTAAACTTTGCTCACGTGGTGTCCAATCAGTTTTTATGGAGGACGACATGATCAACGACGAGCACCAGGCCAATCAGACCTATAAGCTTTGGGAAATGAAGTAGTCTTCTTTTCTTGTTTTTTTTTTTTTTGGAAAAAAAAAGTGACATTTCTACAATTTGAAACTAAACGTTTCAAGCCGAGTCTTGTTTTCACTCGGCTTGAAACGTGCCGGACTAAACCACCCTTTATGATGATTAGAGAGATCAAGCAATTTGAACGCCTCCTTACATAGAACAGTGTGACATTTCTACAATTTGAAACTAAACGAAGGAAGAAACAACATATCAATACCATGTAACAAAGTGAATGATGAGCTCAACTAGCCGCATGACATGTTGATTGACGGTACACAACCATGGAAATGCATTAGTGGGACATACATGTGCCTTGAGCTTACTTACATTCACCTAGATCCCATACTCGTTATGCTCATTTCTTGTGGCGACCTAGAACCTTCGGGCCACGCTCTGCTCTTGAGGAGTATACCGTGGAATTTGTTAGCCACACTATGGCTCCATAGTGCGTGCTTGTTTTGTAATTAAAATACTTCCTTAGTCGAACCATTTCGTCTAATTGAACTATATAGGATTTTTATGAATTCAAACTTAAGTTTGCTAGCTTCGAGTATATCTATGTCCGAGTCTTTCGATAAATAATGCTCTTATACTACGCTCCATAATGAAATTGGCTTGTCAAATGGGCCATAAACTAGGCAGTTAAAAGATAGAATGATAATAGTCTCATTTCGCGTCTAAGTGGCCAATTTTTTTTTTTTTTTCTAGATTCGCTTAACATTTACTTGTGATACCAAGCACGGGTAATGGCGATCGCCCGGAAAGTCAACCAATCCTTTTCCAAGTTTAGATGGATTGTGTGGTACTGAATATTTTTGTTGCCTATCTGATGTGATTTGATTGCCGCAGATGTTGCTTTCATTTGCATGACTGTTTTTCCATAGTTTTCGATGATCATTTAGTGCTACTCTTTCCTAATTTGAAAACACCAAAAACATTTAAATTGGCTGTTCTACGATAGAATTTTAAATTTCCTGATATATTAGGATAGCTTCCTAATTCGAATAGAATCGCATGTTTAGGATAGCATTTCTTAGTTCAAAACCGGATAGTTTCAAGATAGATTGCATATCATTTTAAGGCTGCATCTTAGCCTAGATTGCACATTTAGAGGTTTAAAAATGGTCTTTTAGGGTAAGATAGATTCTGGGTCAAATTAAATCTAATTTTAAGATAGATAGCTAATCATCTTGGCTAATCTAAAGTAGGGGATAATTTAATCCGAATTTAACAAAAACATCATCTTAATATAGGCTAGTTTTTCTCTCTTAGATAGAATTGCATGGTTAATTTAGGGTATTTGTTAATTATATATTCAATAAAAAAACCAAAAAACCCCTTGCATGTCATTCATGTCTTAAGTTAATTTAATTAGGTCACATGCTATTATAGAATAGGTTATGTAGACTATAGTTTAGAATTAGGTTTGCATTACATGCAATGCACATAGCCTAGTTCTAATTTAAACCACTAGTTTAGAAATCATGGTTATGTTAGTCATAGTTTTTCTTTCTTGATTTTCACTTGAGTGTTTGAATTATTGCATTGGGGCAATTAATTTTAAATACTATGGTTTATTGAGTGTCTTATTTAATGGCTGTGTACCCACATGAACACCTCACATGTGAAGAGATACGTCCTAAAATTAATCTAAGTTGTCTGCAAAAAATGTTTTTTCGACAATTAAAAAAATGGTACCGAAAAGATATTAGAGTGATCTAATGTAACCAAGTCTCCGAACTCAAAGTCTCTGGTACGCATGAGTAAAATAATTCTCTCGTTATTTTACTTAAGTTCTTATTGACCTACAAAAAAAAAAAAAACACTCATTAGTGGCGAGGTTTGTGATTAAACCTTTTTGCATGTTAAATATCTGAACCTATGGTGCAAATTGGTGTGAATTTGAGAGAGCCCAAGCTAGGTTTAAAAACTTAGTGACCAATTAGCCTAAATGAAAATTTAGGTCGCGACAGGACCGAAAACTCTTGAGCAGTCAAAATTTAGTTACTTCTTTTGAAAATTATTTTAAAGTTACTCGTACCTTGAATTTGTTCCACAAAATTATCCCCTCAATTTACCACTGTTTGAATATTTTTAAATGAAAAATGGTGTATTAGGTCATACCTATTTACTTAACTCCAGTGACATAAGGAAATTAAGGGATATTCTAAAACTTCTATCCCTAAAAGAGGAGCTCCATCAATATTTTTCATGATACTTATGCCACTCAAATTTTGCTATAGGTGCATAGTTCTTTGTATATCAAGCAAAGATATGTATATATATAACTAGTTAAGAAAAAAAATGAACAGACACAAACGAAAAATTGATTCCAGAGTGAGGATGAAGAGTATGAAACGATATTTATGCTTCTTTTTTTTTTTTGTGTTTTATCATCATTCTTTCCCTCACTTTCTTTCTTTTATTATTCCTCTTTATACACACCTGAAGCTCTCAAATGCAAATTTTGACAATATTTTCTGACGTTTCTTTGAAATAAAGAAACAAATTGGTAATTATTTTCCGTTTGGAAAACAAAATTACTTCTAAAAAACATGTGCTATTCGTAAGATGGACGGGTCACAGTCACACATGTTTGGTTTGGGCATTAGATCATTTTGACTATTTTTCCGAACGAGTCCTTGAATTAACATAAAAGAGATGTATTTCAGCAAAAAGAATATGGAAATAGGATCACTCTTATTTGTATGGCATATTTTTATCCTCCTTGAAATTCCTCGAATTCAATACATTCTACGAAATTGTAGAGCGGTGGCACGTTGAATCCCCTCAAAACTGCTCCCTCTTTAAGACCACGAAATTTCGGGAGGAGCTGCCTCCGGATACCATGCTCATCATCGTGGCTCGACAAATCGAGTTATTTACAAGCCCATATATCAAGGTGCTGGAGCGCGGATGGGTATTGCTTCAAATGGACAATTTGGCCATATACACCCCACCAAAGAAATGTAGCTTGTAGAGGGATGAATGTGGATACCAGTGCTACCAGTGCCTGCTTCAAGTAGACAATTTGGCTATTGCTTGTTACTCCAGCAACTTTGCGCTAACTCCACTACTGAATTTACGAAGACATTTAAGACGGTTTTACTTTGTGTCATGACTCCACGATTAGCAACTTAGGATCCTAGGTGTTCTCACGAGGAACTCAAGATCTATTAAAAATGTAACTTACAATCAAGAACTGCAGACAAACCAGGAATCATATTAATGATATCATGGAGCACTGCAAATTAAATAAGTCTAATGTGAAGGACTAACCATGACTTGATGGCTTTTACAAAGTAGGGAGCCTTCGGCTTAACAAATTTCTCCAAGGTCGAGTTTGCTCGAAAATTGGATTGAACCCACGCGCATAGCATGGGAAAAATGAAATACCCAAAAGTGATCGAATACTGGTTACTTCTTACTAAGAAGAGGAGAAAATGATCACATGAATGTTACAACATATCATCGAGAGATGATTCAAATTGTCTAAGCAATCATAATTTATATTCGAATGTCAATAGGAGACATACGCTAATTACAAAAAACACTTACTTCATACTTGTACTAAATGGGGTCATCTTTTTACATTAATCAAACATAAATGAATCGTTATCGGGATTGTGCAAAAATGCGAAAAAAAAAAAAAAAACAAACAGAACAAAGAACCTACGCTTGACCATATAACTCGCGATGCATCAATCACTTCCTTCCCTAAGCCCCCACCGATTTCCATCACCCATTTCATTTTCATTCCTCCTATGAATACACATCCTATCCCAAATCGAACTCACTTGTCTTTCGTCACGTCTGTTTTCTACGGAACTGGATGTCTTTGAGCATGGGATAATGTAGAAGTGTTTGGGATAAAGGAACCGAATGATACATCTTAAAGCATTTTTTCTTTTGTGCCTGGGATAATGTAAAACACAAAAAGCCATACATACAAATGCCCCGAGGAAATGGAAAGGCAACAATAAGAAAAACAAAAACCAAAATAGAGCAACTATTTCTGAGCTCCACGCATCCACGCTGATCGGACCGCCTCTCCCTCTTTCTCTCCTCCTCTCTCCACCTTCCAGAAGACAACTACAGCTTCATTCAAAGTTTCCACCCGTAGAAAAGACCCAGTTGGAAAATGAAAACCGGTTTCGCATAAAATTGATGAGATTGTTCTCTCGCCCGGACCACATTGAGAAATAAGAAGTTCCTGTTGACTAGACCTACGGGCCATACACCCAATAAGGAATCTCATACAGCAGTTTATACATTAATTTGGTCCAAGCGAGGGAGCAATCGCATCAATTTTATGCGAAAGCGATTCCCATTTTTCAACCGGGCTTTTCGAATTGAGAAGCTTTGAATGAAGCTATACCTATTTTCTGAAAGTTGGAAAGAGGGGGAGAGGGAGAGGGAGAGGCGGCCGGTGGAAGTGTTCTTGCAAATCTGCAACGTCTGCAGAAAAAGATATAACACAATAAGAATCATTCTCTTTAGAACAGGAAGATAAACTGTACAGGCCATTGAGAAAGAAACTCTGAGCTCGTATTCGCATGATAATAATTCAATAGGCAAACCTCTTTCCACCATTGCATGTGAGAAATGTATTTGTGGTCAAGGATGTCATCATATTTTCTCCTTTTCTTGGTAGATTTTGTGCTTCCTCTCAAAATCTTCTGGTTTCGGCGACATGCGATTTGCAAAAGCTGTCTGTTTCTGCATGAATAACTAGAAAGTGCCATTTGAAACAGAAACCGAATTAACTCATCTTCAAGTTGTGAATTTGGAGCAAAAACACGGGGACAGAGAAAGAGAGAGGTGTTACATGGAAGGTGGGGGAGGGCGGAGGCGAGCAGTGCCTGGGAAGAGGAAGAGGAGGACCGTTGAGGAGAGACAGAGAACGCCATTCGGGCAATGAAACGACGGTATTCTGAGACATCAGCAAAGGCGCAGATGTAGTGCGGCGGGGACTGGGCCAGGCATGGGCGTCACAGCTGGGCTAGACCGGCCAGGAATGGACCTTGCGTGGTGGTGTTCGGCGAACGGAGGGGGGCTGGAGCAGTGAGGTGACCGGCGCCGGTGAGCACCGAGGCTTCGTCTGTCTCCCCGCCTTTTTGTCCTTTTTCCATTTCCCCTTTGGCCTTGCTCCCTCTTCTTCTCAATGTGCAGAGACCCTTTTGTCTCTCTCTTTCTCCCTTTTTTTCTAAGAAATGAACATTGTTGAATGACCTCATTAGAGAGAGAGAGAGAGAGAGAGAGACAAAGAAGAGAAGGATGCAGTGGGAGGTTGTCTGATGGTTGGTTGAGGATCGGGTGAGACAGGGAGGAGAGAGCTGGATAGCTCCAAGGAAGAGAGAACGAGTCCTTACTCCTTCTCGGGAGAGTTGTCTCAGAAATGCATAAAAGAGCTTTCTTTTCAAAAGCAAGTAGCTTAGGATGTTCTATATATCAAGCTGCACGGTGATTCTCTGCGACGGTAGGTGTTGGTTGTTGTGTCCATTAAAATTTTATTTATTGTCCGAAATAAATTTCACCTTCATTTTTTTCAGAACAGCATATTGATAATGGTCATTTTCCAATTTCTCTGGCATCAAACTAACCAAAAAATTAAATAAAAATAATTTCTCCCTAAATCGATTGTATTTTTTTACCCATTGTGCTTATGTTCATGAAAAACCATTAACAGTTCATTTGCCCTTGAATATGTGTACTTCCGCTTTCAATTTCTATTAAGTGTACTTTAAATTCATCTAAATTGAGAAATTATGAATTGAAGTGGAACTATTTGAAAATGTTTTAACTAAAGAGAAGCGAATCAAAACTAAAAGGATCCCTCCGTGTGCTATATACATCCTATTTATCTCTGTTCATTGTGTCTTGGAATTCCTTTGTTTTATGGGATATGTTCATCATAAGTCCTAAAACTTGTCATCTTTGTGCGATTGAGTCCTAAAACTTATAAAAAATTCAATCGAGTCCTAAAACTTGTCCGATTGTTTAAATTGAGTCCTTCCCGCTAACACCGTTATCTCAGTCTGACATGGCAAACGGAAATTGCTGATATGGCATTTTTTAGTTGTTTCTCTCTCCTACATGTCAAATTTAATTGCTCAATATTAACCACGTCGCCCAAACGACGATATATGAGGTACCTCCTTCTTTGTCTCTCCCCCAGCCAAAGCAATAGCACTTCTGAACCCTAAAGCCCCTCTCTCGAAGAACACCGAGGCGAGAAGGTCGAGTGAGGAAGAAGGCCACCGTCCATTTGAAGGGGAAGACCGAGTGAGGAAGAAGACCACCGAGGCGAGGGTGCTCGCATGCGCGATTGAGGTCGAAGTCGAGCTCGAGAAGTCGGATTGAAGGTCGCTAGGGTTGCTCGCACGAGCGATTGAGATTGAAATCAAGCTCCGGACGTCAGATTCAAGGTCGCTAGGGTTGTTTGCACGTGCGAATGAGGTCGAAATCGAGCTCGGAACGTCAGATTCAAGGTCGCTAGGGTGCTCGTACGCACGAATGAGGTCGAAGTCAAGCTCGGGACGTCAGATTCAAGGTCGCTAGGGTCCTCGCATGCGCGAATGAGATCGAAATCGAGCATAGGGCATCAGATTCAAGGTCGCTAGGGTGTTCACATGTGATTGGTAAGAAACAACCTTCAACGGATTCATGGGCACTCAATTTTGGAGTACTCTTTGGCTAATATTGAATGATTGGAGTGACATGTTACCCACATAGTGCTTTTCCGATCGGTATAATGTTCTTATCTTAATATTGAGTATACCTCCAGGGGGAGAATCCCGTCATTACTTTAATGGCGGGCTTTTTTTTTTTTTTGTGATCAGTGGAAGCTCATGCTCATGGACATTATTTCTTGCAGGCTAATCAACAACTTAGTGATCAATGGAAGCTCATGCACATGGGAGAAGGCCCTGCTGGGCATGTTTGGATGGCATATGTGAGTCTTCATCTTCTTGTTGAATTTTGGACAACTTCCAAAGCATAATGACCATGCTAATTCTAATTTTTTTTTTGCGAGATCAGAGTTTGCGACATGTTATTTGATAGGTCCTTAATTATTAGTTACGAGATTTATCGACCTCTATGAAGTGGGTTAGACAAGATCGGAGGCGGATCGCGAGGCCCGAGTGATTCATCGATTTAGTTTAAGGTGGTATGTTTACCTTCCATTTCCTTTTACGACTATAGTCATTAGTATTTTCTACTTAAAATGTGATGAATGAAAATCTTTTTGTTTTTTGCCTTGTGTAGGTCGGATGGCCGACAACAACAAAGTTTACATCACTGTTTTCTTTGGAGGTAAATTTCAGGTTGGACCACCATTGAAATATGTAGGCGGAAGGGTTGACACGATTGAAATAGACTTAAATAATGGTTCATTGTCTAATATAACTGAAGCTGTTGAGGCTTTGACTAGGCGTAAAATAGAGAAATTGTTTTATAGAGTTCCCGGAAGTAGTACTCTTGAAGATGGGGTAACTCTTAGATATTTATGGGATAACTCCAGTGTGATAGATCTTTTACATCATTATCCGCATTCTGAAAATGTGGAACCGTATGTTGAGCATGTCGATGATGAAGAGACAACTATTGCTATAGGGGAAGTTGATATGGAAATTGGAGGTCCGTCTAATGTGAATGTGGAAAGAATGGATAGTATGGCTGGTAATTTGTTCGAAAATATGATTAGGGATGTTGATGAAAACTGCAATCGAGTTGATGTTGGTAATATGAATAGGGATGATGGTGATGATGATTATGCATGTCATTTGGAGGATGCAGAACATTCGAGTGACAATGATGATGGTGAACTGGTTGATGCAAGGAGAAATTTAAAGAAAATTTCAGATAGACACAAGCTGAAAACTGGAACCAACATTGTGGCAACCGGTACTTCCCAATTAGATGTTGATTGTCCAATAGAGTTAGGAGCGGATCCTCCGACTTTGCATGCTTCCGGATACGAAACAGAGTATTATGATTCAAATGAAGAAGAAAGTTTTAATTCATGTTTCGATGATACTAGTGACGAGGAGGAAGATGATGTCATTTCAAGGAGGAAGAGTAGGTTTCCATCATATGATCAAAAAGGTGGTAATCTAGTATTTGTTGTTGGCATGACATTCAAGAATGCAGCTGAGTTTAAAGATGCAATTTTGAGGTATTCTGTGGACGAGCAAAGAGCAATTAAATACACGAAGAACACTACTGGATTTGTAAGAGCCAAGTGTGCCCGCACCAACCGTAATCGGATAATTTATGGCGCTCTTGACAAAAACACTGGATCATTCCAATTGAAAAAGTACAAGGATGAACATATTTGTAGTATTACTTTTGAGAATAAGAGAGTGTCTAGTTCTTATTTAGCTAGACACTTCATGATTCTCATTTCTGCTATGCCTAAAATCAATACATCTCGCTTGAAGAAGCTAGTTAGGGAACAACTTGGGGTAAATGTCACTTTGAGTCAATGTAGGAGAACAAAGCTAAAAGTATTCAAGGAACTGCAAGGCAATTATACGAAAGAGTATGGACAGATGTATGACTACTTGGGGGAGGTCTACACCGCAAGCCGCACAAGCACATTTAAGATGGGCGTTGAAAGGCCACCGCCAGATTCCCTACCATTATTTGACAAGGCCTACTTTTGCTTTGATGCTTGCGAGAAAGGATTTTTAGCAGGGTGTCGAAAGATCATTGGATTAGATGAATGTTTCTTGAGAGGCTTGATCAAGGGTGAGTTATTGTGTGCTGTAGGGATAGATGCAAACAACCAAATGTATCCAGTGGCTTGGGCAGTTGTAAGAATTGAGAATAAGGACACGTGGTCTTGGTTTATCGACTTATTGAAGGAAGACCTCGACATGGGTGATGGAAATGGTTGGGCTTTATTAAGTGACCAACAAAAGGTATGCAATAGTATTATCATTCATCTTAATTTTTTTATGGCACTATATGCAATGACTATTAGTATTAATGTTTTGCTCTCTTTTTTTGTATTTATCGGGGTCTCATCCCTTCGGTTGTTGAGCTTTTGCCAAATGCAGAACATAGGATGTGTGCAAGGCACATATATTCTAATTGGGGTTAAAAATACCAAGGAAAACAGTTGTTGAGACAATTTTGGAAATGTGCTAAGAGTACTAACATGGCAGATTTTGAGATGCATAGAAAGAAGCTTAAGGAAATGTCTCCACAAGGTAATGATGACCCATTCCGTACTGATCCAAAACATTGGTGTAAGGCCTTCTTTGACACAAACATTAAATGTGATGTTGTTGATAATAATCTTAGTGAAGCTTTCAACGGGAGGTGCGTGGAAGCTAGGTGCTAGGCTATCGTGAGTATGCTAGAGGATATTAGAATCATGGTTATGACTAGAATGCATACTCGGAGGGATGCATGTGTTAGGTGGATTAGAAATTATGGTCCAAGGATTGTGCATAAGTTACATTTGAATACAATTGCTAGTAGGTATTGCCATTTGATGTGGAATGGAGATGAAGGATTCGAGATTGGGGAAGGAGGTGCCAAATATGTTGTTGACTCGAATTTGAAGACTTGTTCTTGTAGAGCTTGGGAAGTTAGTGGAGTTCCATGTTGCCATGCCATTTGTGCAATACACTATAAGAAATACGATCTAGGTGACTACCTAGCTGAGTGCTTCACCAAAGATAAATACTTAAGTTCTTATCAATTCATGATGCCTCCCGTGAGAGGAGAGAAATTTTGGAAGAAAACCGACAAAGAAACTCCTCAGCCCCCACCAATGAAAAAAATGCCTGGTAGGCCAAAGAAGAACCGAAGAAAGCAACCTATTGAGCTTGTAAGAGGTGACAGGATGACTAAAGAGGGTAAACGAATGACTTGTTCTACTTGCAAAGTGGTTGGACATAACTGTAAGGGATGTCCTCTAAAAAAGATATTTTGTGAATTAATTGATTATGTAGATTCTATACTTGACGTCTTAATATGTTGTCAATTAATGCTTGCTATGTATTTGATAGGCCAATGCTCAAGCTTCTGCACAAGCCAATTTTGCTCAAGCTCAAGCTTCTTCTCAAGTCAATTCTGCTCAAGCTTCTGCTCAAGCCTTCACAACAACAAGTGCTCAAGCTTCTTCTCAAGCCTATTATGCTCAAGCTTCTGCTCAAGCCTTCACAACAACAAGTGCTCAAGCTTCTGCTGAAGCTTCGCCCCATTCTGCTCAAGCTCAAGCTTGTGCTCAAGCTTCTACTGAAGCGTCCAAAGGGAGATGTGAAGGCTCGGCTACTACTTCAGCAAGTGCTTTTGTAGAATCCAGTGCAACTGTACAAAATAATAGCGGCCAGTTCAATGTTTTTGCTCGATCTAGTGCAAATATAAGAGGATGTAAGGCTAGTGCTAATGTAAGCGCATACAATGGACAAGTCAATGCTTTTGCTGAAGCAAATTATGACCAACAACAAGGAATTTGTTTTGCTCAAGCTACTGCAATATCTCAGGATAGACCTCAAAAAATCGCGGTTAGTAGTACCTAAATCCTCATGCATTCGTATGTTTTGATTACGTTCTCATGCTCAATGATTTCTCTTTTTTTTTTTTCAGTTTAAAAGACCGGCAATTGATATGGGAATGATGCAAGAAGAATCAGCTGCAAGGACAATCGCCTTCAAACTAAAGAAGAGAATGATAGGTTATGGTGTTTATACAAATCCTAGCACAAACCTTCAAATCCTCAATGTGAGTAACGTTTTTACATTTTATAATAGTAATTGACCACCTTTTTGAGCTAACAACATGTTCATTTTTATATAGCCTGGCACAACCGGTGCAAGAATATTGAAACTACCAGACAAAGGACGACTTTCGGGAGCTTCAATGGTAAAGGCACATCCCGAATCAAGTGAACAACCTTGGTCATTCGGAACTAATCCGTGAAAACATATTGTTGTGAAGCCAAAAGCATCATCTCAACCCCGAGCGAGTTCCGAACCGACATCGCATTTTATAATAGTAATTGACCACCTTCTTGAGCTAACAACATGTTTATTTTTATGTAGCCTGGCACAACCGGTGCGAGAATATTAAAACTACTAGACGAAGGAGTAGTTTCGGGAGCATCGATGGCAAAGGCACATCCCGAATCAAGTGAACAACCTCAATCATTCGGAACTAATCCGCGAAAACATATTGTTGTGAAGCCAAAAGCATCATCTCAACCCCATGCGAGTTCCGAAGCGACATCACAATCCCGTAAGAGCTCTAAGCCTCAGCCATTCGTAGTTCCTCGAAAGCAAGTTGCCGTAAAGCCGAAGTCACTATCACAATCTCAAGCGAGTTACCAACCTCCAAAGCCCGCTTGGAAAAGTGTCACGGGAGGAGCACCATATTCAAGGATGAATCAAGTGAATGAAGTGAATGCCGAATCGGCTGGACCACCGGAGATCGTAGACTTGGATTGACTTTTTGCTGCACAAACTTGTATTTTTTATATCAGTTATGAGCTGGGATTTTTTGTATTTTGCATGATCAATAACGTAGATATAAGTCATGCTCTGTTGAAGTTGCTCGGTGGATCTTTAGATGTTCACCGAATTAGTATTGATAGGAAAAAAAGATAAAGACTCGACGTTTTTGTGGACGTTTTGTGGAAAAAACAGAGTCGAGTTGTTTAACTTCCGGCCCCGAATCTTAATGGGTTTCTTGACCTCCCGCTTGCATTTGTGCTGGACTTGAGGTGTGGAAGATGCTTGAATTGAGTCGAGTTCTGGTATTTTGCTAATGGGTTTCCTCTGTTTCACTTGTTAGATGCTTGGAGAAGTGTTTTTTGTCCCCCTCATCCGGTGTTGTTTCATTTCTAGCCTGGACTTAACAATTTATGGTGCTTGCATTAACATGAGTTGCTTGGCTCTTTTTTTCTTTACTCTTTCTTTTTTGGGATGTCTGCAAGGAAGTGACACAGGAGAAACGAATCCGATGCTATTACTATTTGAGGATGCATGCTGCTTTATAGAATCGTTTCAAGGCTAATTGTTTCTTGACATTTCATAAAATTTTGGTAGCTACTGTACATGTGCATTCTCGCCATGTATGTAATAGCAAAGGAAGAGGTAATTGTTTTGTAATTGACTGTTACAAGCTTTTTTTTTTCTCTCTTTTTCATGTGGGAGTTTACATAAGTGACCAAACGGCGGGATCTAGCGTTTACCTCTATCGCTTTCCCTTTTTCTACCATTATGAAAGTATGTATGCATAGCTGATAAACAGATGAATTACTACCAGGAAAACAAGTCATTGAATTGCTTCAACACAAAACCTTGATCTCATTATCGAAAAACCATGCACCTTTGTGACCAATTTTTTTTTCTAATGTCTTAACCGAGAGTTTTTAGCCCGATAACAAGGTGTTTACCTGTCCTTATGGAAAATGACATGATCAAAATCCCCACTTGTAGTTCTTTAATGCACAGTTTTTATTGGACCATGCTGATTGGTAATTCTAGACTAGAAATTATTAAAGTCTTCATAAACATTTTGAATGAGCTTACTCATGAGAAGTAGTAAAGCACAAAACACCCGCTCGGAGGCCATAGGCAAAAAAACACATAACAAAAAAGTAACATTCATTGCAATTACCCACAATCAGTCTTACAAACTTACAAACATTACACTATGGAAGACTTAGAAATTTCCCACTAACTTTCACATTACATACGATTGATATAATTATATCGCATATGCATAGAAAAAATGCCAATAGATATAGCATATTTTGTTGCTTTACTCGCGCAATTTGTTGCTTCACTCGCGCAAGCTCCTCCTTTAAACATCTATTTTCCGCCCTTACCATCTTCATTTCAACTCTCGGTGAAGTCACATCAACCTCATCGCACTTCGATTGGCTTGATTCACAAAGTGCTTGATTTCTTTCAAGAAGATCAACTATCATGTCCCTCGCTCCATCCGGTATCTTCGGGTCAACCCACATGAAGAAATTGCAGCAACCTGGACCATCAAACTTAGCACATCCATGAAATCTTCTTACAACATTCTTTTTGTTTTTGCAAGTAAGAATTGGTGATCAAATACTGCAATAGCAGGTTAGCGCCGATTCAACTTCATTAGGAGTTGCAACACTTGATGTAGATGTTGGTGCTCTCATTCTTCGTGTCGCCATATTAATAAAGCATGTACGGGCTATAAACCAACAAAATGAATAATCAAATCAAGTGCAGAATATCACAGTGTCGAGATCATTACTACCGATTCGAAAACTAACATGAATCAATCAAATGCAGAGACTCCGACCAAGAACTCCACTTGCTTGGCACAAGAGAGCATAGGTTTTATAATCAAACCCAAGAGAGTGCTCGGAGATCTTCGTGCAGGGAAATCAGTATAGTGTAATAAAACAAGTGTAAAATTAACGATGAGATAAAGCCCTAAAAGTTCTCTTCGTACTGAATGTAAAATTAAAATCAAACCTAGAAAAATTGGAGTTACAAAATTATGGGCTTATCCTCCCGAACACACCTCTATCATGTGGCTTTAAGGGTTTGGACAGAAGCCGACGATGGTCTTCCTCAATCGCACAAACGAGCACCCTAGCGACGTTGAATTTGACGGCCCAAGCTCGATTCCGACGTTAATTGCATTGAATTCGACGCGAGCACCCTCGCCTTCGTGAGAGGATGAGGAATTTTTTAGGGTTCACACGGACGAACCGCCACAAGGACTTGCGGGACACCACATCGGCTTGATTTGGGGCTTCAGAGTTAAAACGTATGGACGAGGGGAAGAGGGTAGACGACTGGAGACCCTTACCATCGCCGTTGTCCACGCTTGATCCACGGTGGAGATGCTCCCGCAGGACGCCAGATCTTCAAAGGGGTGGATGACTTTTTGGCTCAGTGTTTTGAGAGAGAGACGATTAGATTTGAGGCCGTTTGGGGTTTGCACAAAACAAAAACAAAAAAAAAGAACGCCACTCAATACGACGTAGTTTTGCCGACGTGGGTAAGTGGGCAGAGTGAATTTGCCAAGTAGGAGAGAGACATGTGTCAAGTCGGCATTTTCTATTACAAAATTTAACGGTTAAAGGGAAGGACTCAATTTAAACAATTGGACAAGTTTTAGGACTCGATTGAATTTTTTGTAAGTTTTAGGACTCAATCGCACAAAGATGACAAGTTTTAGGACTTGTGGTGAACATATTCCTTGTTTTATTAGAAGTCAACGTTAAACCATTTCCATTTTCTGGTGCAATTGAGGGAAACTTCTGACCATCAATTAATCAGTTAATACTTTAAGAAATTGAACAAAAAAAACTTTTTCCTGGATTTTCAGTGTTAGTGCTAATACTTTAATTTTTTTAATGCTAATACTTTAATTTAAAAAGTTGTTTTATGAGCTTCAATTTAAAAAGTTCACCAAGATATAGATTCGAAATTCTTTTGAGATCAGCGTCCATTAAAAAAGAAGAAGAGAGAAACAATTCCAACGTAAACAAAAAGCTGAAGAGAACAAAAGATGGACTGGCATTCATACTTGTCAGAAAAAATGGTCAAGCACAAAGACCAAAGCAGAAGTAGTCATGAACAAGTACTGCTTGTTCGAACATGCAAGAATCATGCAAGATTACTAGTGTGAGTGCGACCAACTCAATGGTTATCCGTAAGACATCCATTTTCTAGAATAATTATTGAATACGTCTCACCATCAATTAAATTCCCTCAATTAATTCTCATTATCTCTATAGAATTTGAAAAAAAAAAAACTTTTCTTTTTGGAATATTCCTTAGAAAAGCTTGTTATTCGATTTCCTTTTGGGAAGTACTTGAATTTTGTAGGGCCATTTGCTTGTATATTCAAATGGAAAAATAAAAAAGGATCTGATTGCACAAATTATGTATATGCCATGTGAACCAAAATAAATCGAGAGATGTAAAAATGTTGTGACAAAATAAAAAGGTTAAAAATCATTCTCTCTCTCTCTCTCGATATCCCATCTGTTTCACATCGCGCGAAGCCAATCTCCTCATAAAATCGCCTGATTGCAATTCAACGAATTTTAATTATAAAATCGTCTGATTGCAATTCAATGAGTATATTGGCTTTGTCTGACCCAAAAAAAAAAACATCTGGCTTTTGGCTTTTAACTCGATGATAGCCATCACTATTTTTCTGAGATTTCTCTTTCAATTGCTAGACGAAAACCATGTTAAATGGTTCCAATTTGCCTTCACGGCTTTCATAATCAAGATATTCCGTTGAGAATATGTACTAAAAATACATATTAGTTAGTGCTCTATCCAAAGGGAGAAAAGTCCAGGTTCATAAGTCCTAAAAAACAAGGATCACTCTACTAATTTTTTTTAGATTTTTCTTTCAATTGCCAAACGGAAACCACATTTACCGGTTCCAACTGCATTAGAGGCTTTCATAATCAAGCCATTACATTGAGAACATAGATTAAAAAACATATTAGGAAGTGTTCTATGAAAATGGTCATACATTTTAATTTTACCAGCAATTATAATCTTTAATGTTCTTTCTATTTTATAAGACTTTATTGAATGAACTCAAGGTAAGTGGAATTTGCTACAAAATTTAAAAAATTGTCCTGCGCTGATGGAGTTCTGTTTTCGCACCATGAGTCATTGGCTAAAGAAGTGTGATCCATAGCACGTGGGAGACTGCCAATGACAATTGTCTTTTTATTACTTTATCCTGAAGTGGTCCTATTACAATTGTGTAAAAGATCATATGGTTTGCTATTTTGAAATTACGAGTATCTGAATTCCGAACTTACTAAATCTTGGTTGCTTTTCAATTCCAAGGCTGTTTTCTACTTGGCTGGCCTTGTTCCATTTTTCTGGTCATGTTTGTCTTCTAAGGTCGTAGTCTCAACTAATGATATTAGTGTTGATGGCAATTTACGCCGGTTTCTGACTAAAGTCAACTGCCTCGCTCAGAGAATCATGTGGTGACTTGTTTGCACCAAAACCAGCCGCATCAAAATAGTTCTTTTTAATGGGGCATCAAGCAACGCTTGCTGGTTGTTTGCTTTTCGAGCAATATAAAATAAAGAAACCGATGATGCCCTGGTTAGTTCATGGATTTGTTTTCTTATCATTAGCTAGCTTACCATACCGCTTTTGGGATATAGCAATGGGTCCATTCGGTAGGTGGCATATCCGTAGTAATTTCATTAAAAAGCTTCTTAGATCTGTTTTATGCTGATGACTTGCAGAGGCACTAGCCCACTAATCCATTGTGGCATTGCCCAATTAAAGTCAACAGCTGTGAGAGCTGCACTCTGTATACGTGCTGCTGCCCCTTAATCCTTGTCAAAGTAGTCCATAGATTGCTAGCACATAGAGCACAAGGCGATACAAATCGAACTTTCTTTATTGATTAAGTGTGTCAAGGTGTTTACTAGGTGGTGGTATCTATCCAAGACAAGCAATTTATTGCAATTTGTGGAGACTTAAAGTTCTAAGATGGCTTTATTTGGAGTATTTTGAATCTGGCTGGCAGCAATATTCGTGTATATGTTGTATCTTGTGTCTCTTGCGATTGTCCCCATCCTCTATTTGCTTTTCCAATGAAGAGTGTGAATATTTGCAGCGTTTGTGAGGTAGGAATCGGTGCGTTTAATGAGTACCGACAGGGCACGAGTAAGAACCAAAGTCCGTGGAAAAATCAAATATTTCTTGCACAATTAGAGAAGGACTTAGATGGACTCTATGACAAAATCGTCCCATGCGGTTGGACTAGCTCATTTGTTTTTCCTCAATAGTATAAATGGTGAGACAAATTTGTCGCTTTTCAGCTTAAAAATGTTGATATCAAAATACATGATTAGATTGACCCTTATTTATGGTGTTGCTTGTTATTTACCGTGCACGCATACAATACGAGACTTGACTCGGCTGCGTTGATTTGGCTTATGTCTCTACTTTCCCACGAAAAACCTCTAAAAACTCTTAAGGAAAAAAAATGTGGGGGAAAAATCGCTACAATCCCTCGATTTGTTGCATAAAAGAAAAAAATTTAAAGAAAAGCTGCACTACAGACAAAAGGACATGGAAGGTTTAATTTATCACCTTATACTAAGGCGCGCATGATAGCACTTCGATTTCAAAAATCAACTTATAGCCAGAAATTGATTTTTCTACTTCTACTATAGAAGTATATTTTTTATCGTAGAAATTCGTTTGGTAACGGTTGAAACTTCCTACTTTTGAAACATTATTAACAACAAAATCTTCTATGAAAAATTATTATCAGAGGTCAAAAAATTTCTACTTCATTTTTAAACTTTTAAAAATATTTTTATTATTAGAACTATTATTTATTTTTAAAATAAAAAAATTATTTATCATGCACACCCTAATAGCCAATGGCACATGGGTCTAAGTCTAATAAATGTCATCTCTCGAGCAATCACCTCCGTAGTTGTCCCCGATGCCGCTGGTATTTTTTTTCTTCGATTAACTAGACTTTATTGTATTTTTTGGGCGCATTTAGGAAAGTGAAATTTGTATGCGGGCGCTATAGGGAGAGCAATAGTAATTAGGGCTTCTGGTGGATAAATTCTGCCCAATGGCCAAATTATCTTCTTGATGCTCTATGACATTGACAAATATGCCTCCAAGTTGGCAAAATTAAGGCTGACGTTAATGGGAGGGAGCAATCTTAACTTGCACGGTTGATGTAGATAATGTATTTGATGTTAATATGTATATGGATAGTAAAATAAAATTTGGACCTTGAATCAGAAATAGTTAATAAAACCACAATTGAAAAGGCATGCGAAGGAGTACACTATGTTGTTGCAATAGGCGAGTTGCCCTCGCACGCCAGGATTCAAGTCTAGGAACAATGGAACAAAATTTCGGAATTTACCAGCGATTGGCCCAAGTTACGGTGGGACATGCTAATCCAAATTGCCGGGTAATTTTTTTGGAAAAATAATCTGGTGGTTACCCCTTTATGCATATAATATTTCTCTTTTTTAGATGTGTTCATTGTTAGCCACCCGGCCTCGCTCTCAACCTTTGTGGTGTACCATTTCGCGCTATTTTTTCCATTGGGAAACATTTCTAGCCTAACAAAAGCTTATTCAGATTTAGTCTTTGGGTTGATTACCGAACGCATACATCTTTTAAGACCTGATCGTGTCCATAATTCGATCTCTTGAGGCATCAATAGCACTATTCAGCATGTGGATATTTCGCATGCGAGGCTTGATCCGGAAAATGAAAATTTATAGCAAGCCATCAACAATGATCAATGGTAAAGAAAAAAATTATTTATTGGTGAATAAAATTATTTATTAGTTGATGGCTTGCTGCAAATTTTCATTTTCCTGGTCAAGCCTTGCATGCGAAATACCTACATGCTGAACAAGACTATTGATAATTCAAGAAATCGAATTATGGACACGGTCAGGTCCTAAAGATATATTTGTTCGGCAATCAACCCAACAAACTAAATCGAATCAGCCCTTGTTAGGCTAGAGATGTTTCCCAATGGAATAAACGACGCAAAATGGTGCACCACAAGGGCTGAGAGCGAGATCGGATGACTAACAATGAACACCTACAAAAAAGAGAAATATTATATGCATGAGAGGTAACCACCAAATTATTTTTCCAAAAAAATTACCCGACAATTTAGATTAGCATGTCCCGCCGTAACTTGGGCCAACCACCGGTAAATCTCAAAATTTTGTTCCACCATCCTCGATCTTGATTCCCGTCGTACGAGGGCAAATTCGCCTATTACAACAACATAGTGTACTCATTCGCATGCCTCCTCAATTGTGATTGTACTAACTACCTATCATTCAAGGCCCAAATTTTATTTGACTACCCATATATATTAATATCAAATACATTAGCTACACAAACCATGCAAGTTAAGATTGCTCCCTCCCATTAACGTCAGCCTTAATTTTGCCAACTCGAAAGCATATTTGTCAATGTCATAAAGTATAAAGGAAATATTCTGGTCATTAGGCAAAATTTCTTCACTAGCAGCCCTAATTGCTACGGTTCTCTTAATTTTGCCAACTTGAAGGTATATTTGTCAATGTCATAAAGTATCAAGGAAATATTCTGATCATTGGGCAGAATGTCTTCACTAGCAGCCCTAATTGCTGCAGTTCTCCCAACAGGTATGAAGTATCAAAAATATTTTTGCTGCATTTTCTCAAGGTCGACATTTTCTCAAGTTCGATGAATTTATGTTGGTAGGTTTTCTACCAATGCCTATAATGTGCCCCTAGACATCTTCGCCACCTTCCCAACAACTTGTGTAGCTAAACAAGAATTCTGTATAAGCTATTTTATGAGATTTTACCCGTAAACAGTTCCCATTTAATGATTAAAGCTTTCCGAAGAGTGGGAAGCTTTTGATGAAGATATAGTTATTTTCTGAGAGTTTGAGAGAATGGAAGAGGCGATCCAATCAGAGTAGATGTGCATCGAAGCTCAGGAGTAGTTCATTTATCTTTAGGTTATTTATTTATTTATTTTGCACTTTAGAATAATCCTAATGGAAATTCATTTTTGTGTGATTAGTGTAAAAAGACCTCACTTGGTAAAAGAATGGACTGAATATTTTTTTCTAATTAGCGTATTTCTCTTATTGACACTCCATTTTATACCAAGTGACATGATGTGTCAGAGTTCGGACGAGCATTTTCCCCATTGAGGTTCTTCCGTCCTCAAAGCAAGAAAGAGAGAATCAATTAACCTTAATTGAGCACACGAAGACAAACTCAGATGCATGGGAACATAAAAAAAACCATACCTCAAAGGTGTAAGCAAGCACGGACAAATGTAAGTTGTTGACAACGATCCAATAAATAGGAAAAATCATCTCAGTGTTATTAGCTACGAGAATCAACAAAAAAAATTCAATAAACATTGAAAAAACCAACAAATGTCAAAAGATAGTCCGCGCCAAAGACAGTAGTAAAATGTTCTAAAAAGTGGTCCCAAAAAGCCAGTAAAATGTTCTAAAAAGTGGTCCATAATAGGCCATGGCATCAAAACGTTCCCAAATCTGAAATGTTTGTTTCTCAAACAATGACTACCTACATCTTTCGTGTATGAAATGCTCCTGAAACACTACCTACCAAGAAGGCTGACACTCCATCTAGCCAATGCACCAGAACACTCGTATGGTTGGAATTGGAAATGGCAAACATTAACAGATAACAGCAAATTTTAGAAAAGCACATAAAAGTCACTTACCTCTTTCGTAGATAGTAACTGAGAGATCATTCTGGGCACAATAAATTGAAGGATTGAGAAGAACGCACACAGGGCTTTTATCGAGATCCACCAACTTTTAAATGAAATATGCTACCATTATCGGTCGATACTCATAAGTCATTAGTGTAAATGCATATAGCCATCATCATTCCGTAATCTAAGCACCCAAGAAATAATAAACATAGAGATTTGCATATGTCTGAAGAGAACATAACCATTATGCTTGATAATTTGGGATGAAGCTCATAAACAAGCTTTGTCTACAGACTTGGATAGGGGTTGCTCCACATTCGAAAACTTAAAAAAAGACATGTATCACATGAAAAATCCAGCGTTTGCGATAGCACGATCGAAATGCGCTTCACACCATTATTAGAGAATTTGAAGCCTACAAGGTCAGACTCGAACGGTCTGCAGTTAAATTCTTTGACAATGACATTCCGAACTTCTTTTAACTAAAATGCCGGCACAAGGAATGAACACAGAGAAAATGCAAAGATCGCGACCAGGCGAGAGGATTACACGATTGGAACTTTACAGCTTTGTGATTGCACGTGTCTCGGATTCTTCTACTTTGCTTCTCGGTTTGAATACCATCCAAGTAAATGGAAATTCGGGTAGATTAACTCATCCGTCAGCCGATTAAAAAGCAAACATAAAAAATCAGAACACTGAAAAGCTAAGCTCCAAACCCTAACCCCCTCAATCCGCACAATCGAAGCAAACAATCACAATCATAATCAGCTCGCAATCATAAAGAACAAAAGGAAAAAAGGCCAAAAGCGTAAGATAGATTGATAGAGGGAGAGGATGAGAGAAGGGCACTGACCAACGCTTTACTGCTTCTCGAGAATGGCGCGGTCAATCGAGGGAGTGATGAGGTCGTACAGATACCCAAAGCTTTTGTGTATCTCCACGGTGCGATCCTTTGTACTCCGATCACACACCCAGACATATCGAAGCAAACTGCTGGCGCCGCGCGCGGAGGACAGCAGGTGGAGCCGCGACTTGGAGTGTTCTTAGATATCCAAAATCACCCGGGGCCGCTGCTGGATGACACCCATTGAAGCTCAGTTTTCAAATCGCTTTTCTAAACGAAAACAGTATCTCCGTTGCTCTCTCCTGTAGGTCGGGGACTCCACGTCACCGTGAGCGCGGAAACGGGGTTCGGAGCAGAGACCGAGCTGGGAGCTGGAGCAGAGAGCGAGCTGGGCGTCGAAGCAGAGCACTGGACGAGGGCCAGAGCAGATCGAACCAGAGGCCCTCGAGCGACGGAGCAGAGGGCGGAAAAGATGGACGGAGCAGAGAGCGAGCCGAGCACCGGAGCAGTCCGCCGGAATGCCAGAACAAGGCGACGGAGCAGTCCGCAAGAACGAGGACCGGAACAGAGCGACGGAGCATAGAGGGGAGGGGAGAAGGGACCCAAAAATTTTGAACTCGCTCGGTAGAGGGAGGAAAAGCTTCGGTCTTATTTTGAATATGGGACTGTGGACGTAATTGAAGTGAGTTACGTGAAGAGATGCAGGACGGTTACCACGGTGTACCACCGGTCATCCAACGGAGAAACCCCCCAACACAAACAACCTGTTATCTTTTAATTATTTTTACATTTCCTTGAACTGGGCTCTGAATTTCCTTTAGTTGTAGCTTTTAGATTCTCATCGTCGAGTCAAATTTAGGCGTGCATCTTTATCCTTAGTGTTCCGTCATTGAGTCAAACTCCAAAAGCATTCCATCATCCAGTCAATCTCCGGTAGCCCTCGTTTGTGATAGTTGTACTCTCTAAATCTTTTTTTCGAGCTAAACTCCAATTTGGTGTGAGTATTCATGTTGGGAATTGCCACAAAACCATTTTATTCATTTAAAAGGCAAAAAATTAATTTCGGCATAAGAGTCCGGAGCTCAAGATTCGTGCTTCATAGTAGTTGTATCTTTTGATAGGCGTTGAATCCGGTTAAGCTTTAATATTTCACTGGCCAGGAAACACTGATTGTGCAATTTTTATGTGGCACAAAATAAAATGTGCGCTGTCTGAACGAGCACACAACATAAGAGTGCTTGAGAAAAGCTGTATTTATCAGAAATCTAAAGACATTGTTATCATGAATTTACATTAATCGTATTACAGACCTACAAAATGTGCATATAAAGAATACGCCTATTTTGATCTTGATGTTTTTAAGAGAAAAAAAACTGTGACAATTAAATTTATTATTACATTGTGTTATCTAATGAAATACTAAACAAATAGTATGTTTAAATCAATATAATATTGTGTAATCATATTTGTAAAATCCTGAACGTTATTTGACATCTTCAAATATTACTTTGACTAACATAAATGTATAAAATGAGTCAAAAGTGAACTATTTTTCCTAAAAACAAATATTTTGTTATTGATGGTACTTTCTTGACCTATTGTAAAGATGATAATGTTTTTCGTCTTCCCAAACAAAAGCAGAGATGCAAGCAATAATTCGAATCTCTTGAAGCAAAGAGAAATTATCAATCTAGTACGGCAAACTCTCAAATTCTCATGGCAGGCATTCAACTTTAAGAAATTACAGATCAATGACATGCTGAATCCCCTCAAAACTGCTCGCACTTTAAGAAACAATGCTCATCATTGTGACTCGATAATGTTGGGGCTAACAATGTAACCTAAAGGGTGGTAAATAGATTCTTTCAAAACGTTTTCAGATTTTGCAGAAAATTAAAAGTGATATGAAAAAGATAGGGTGAGCAAATGTTTCACGAAACGATATCTGCATGTATGCAAAGCTAAGTAAAGATTGAGTGAAAAACAAGTACACTAGATATATAGTGGTTTGGCTTATATACCAAGCCTACATCCACTCTATATAACCGACAGCCAAAACATTGGCTGGAATGGATCGGTAAACTGCCTATGTGCTGATCTTTACAAAAAATAGATCATGCTATCTTGATCCAGCCACACTACTCCGGGTTGTACATTTTACTATTGCACGATTGCAAAGCACAATAGACCACAAGATCTTTCAACAATGTAAGCTCATCAACAAGAAAAAGTAGCTAGACTGAAGCATTTGGATTTCGAATGCAAAGGTTGCTTCTCAAGCCTTCGTGATCCTTCCTTTTTTATAGGCCACGGCAATATGACCATCGGAGGGTCCTTGGAGAACCAAAAGAGCTGATGGAAATTGATGGGACTTCTCGTCTTCAAAATAGAATTGACCATATAGTTGCTTTTTAAATACAGCCTAGACTTTCCAAAAAATAGGTGCTGAGCTATTGTTTCACGTTGATAGCTTTCTGCTAAACTCTGATAGAGCAACACACAAATTCTTCTCATTGGGCTTTCTCATCACATAACGGCTATTCCAGCCAATCTTCACAAACGTCAACTCATATGGACTTTAAACACCATTTCTAACCTGATCTTTCAAGCTTTGATATCAAACAATCGGTCACCAACTCTCTTGTGGTCCTTAGCAGATGTTTCCATGATCCTTAGCCGGAAATCTCAAACATCTGCACACCAAAAATAAATTAAATACCAAAAGATAGTTTAGCAATCATGAAAATGTTTTATAAGATGTTTTTCTAAAAGACAAATCGAGATATTTACGAGCCTATTTATCAGGGTGCTGGAGCATGGATAGGTACTGCTTCAAATAGACAATTTGGTCAGATCCACCCCACCATATAAATGTAGCTTGTAGAGGGATGAATGTGGATACCAGTGCTACTTCAAATAGATAATTTGGCTATTACTTGTTGCTCCAAGAGCTTTGCGCTCACTCCTCCATTGAATTTACGAAGACATTTAAAACAATCTTACATGTGTCATGACTCCATGATTAGCAACTTAGGATCCTAGGCATTCTTACAAGGAACTCAAGATCTATTAAAAGAGTACGGCTTTTACAAAGTAGGGAAACTTGTAATTTCTCCAAGGCCGCGTTTGCTCCCAATGGGCCTATAACGGAGTTTGTTGCCTAAGAGCAATTTCAAGACTTAAAACAGAGGCAAAGGGTACAACTGGGACAGTTTTTTCATTGCGCATATAACCTGATAATCCATTGGATCAGTAAACCATCAAGTCTAGTGGAATGTGCGTCAGATCAATTCGGTCTTGCATATGCAAAATTAGTGCGTTAATTATGTAGATCAAACATTTCCGAATTAGCTGTTGGTTATTGGCTTCAAATGAAACATGGACAATCACGGAATTTCTTAAACAAAAAAGGATTGAGGTTGCCAAGGAGCCTCTGATATGATTGCACGTATTGCATACATGCAAATTTGACATGTTAAAAGGTTTTTACTAAGAAATGGGCAGAATAATCATCCAAACTTTACAACACATCATATGAAATCAATTGGCCATAAGTATCGATTGTCAATAAGTATACTTTTACACTAACTTCACACAAAATCGGGGCCGTCTTTTTACACTAGCCAAACGTAAATGAATTTATGTCGAGATTACGCAAAAGTACAAAAAAAAAAAAAAAAAAATACCTACTCCTGACCACCTCGCTCTGTTCATCACCCCTTCCATTTTCATTCCTTACATAAATATGCATGCTCCCACAGATCGAATCCACCTAACTGTCTTTCTTTCCAGCATTTTTTCTACTTAAACGTCTTTTTTTCTACAGAAATAGAATGTCTTCTGTTCAAATTTCTACAGAAATAGAATGTCTTCTGTTCAAATTTAAGCATATGATTGATGTAGAAGTGTCTGAGATTGAGCAACCGAATAATTTATCTTTAAGCATTTTTTTAATTTTGTGACTGAGAACAAAGAAAACCATTAACAATAGTACCCGAGAAATTAATATAAGAAAAATAAACAAGGACAGGCGAAAAGACAATAAAAAGAAAAGCAAGAAGCAAAATATAGTTGGTGGTTGCGGTCGGCTATGGGTGGCGGCCGGTGATGGTCGTCGGTTGGCGGTGGTCTCAAGCGGCGATCGGTGGAGGTCGGCAGTGGCGATGGTCGACGGTTGGTGGGCAAGGGGTAGTGGGTCGCGGTGGTCACAGGTGACAGTGGATGGCGGTAGAGGTCGGTGAAGGCGGGCGAGATCGAAACTAGGGTGAGGACGTAATGAAAAGAGGGTGAGGCGAGAAGTATTTTTTAAGTTGATAAATAATTTTTTTAATTTTTCAAATTAGGGAAAAAATAATTTAAGAAGTGAAAATTCACTTAAGAAATAAAAATTTCTTTTTGAAGTAATTTGTTTTATCAAATGGCGTTTATATTTTAGAAATGCTTTTGGAGCAAAAACTCAATTTCAAAAATGTTCCCATGCGCACCCTTATATTCTGCAACAAGTTTTTTTATTTTTATTTTTGCAAATTCAAGAAAGATACAAACAAAAGAAAGGAAATGAAAAAGGATCCCGCATATGACTTCTATAGCAAAAGGTTGCCTTGGCAGGTTACTTTTCTCAATGACTTGTCCCGTCCTTTTCCCGGAGTTCTCGAAACACGAAGGAAAAGTTTTGAGTTTACATCAAATCGTGTAATTTGTGATGATCCATCCACGAGGTGAAATTGCTTTGGGATAGTGAAAGGTTGAGGAGAAACAAAGAGAGACGTGGGAGAGCGACCATAATTAACAGCATGAATATCACCAAAATCCTTAAATTGGTATGAGATAAATTTATTTTAAATAAATTTTTTTGACAAAAAAATCATAAAATACTTATGACAAATTAACTCTTTATGAATTTATCTTAAATTTAATCATTAAATTGCCGATTGAGATGACACGTGGCAATTAATGAATATACTATATTTGAACTTTTACCCTCCGTTACCCACCCATGGGTGACTCAATTGGTTAGGGCGCACTTGGAATTGTGTGGTTAGGCGCATTGGCTCTAGGTTCGATTCCTCAATTGAGCACTTGTGATTTAAGTGGGAGGCCATGGTGGTGGGTTGCTATGCTAGTCTCTCCCAAGAAATAGTCGAGGTGCGCGCAAGCTGGCCCGGACACCTCGATTATAAAAAAAAAAATTTACCCTGCATTTCTCATATGTGTACCCGTTTGGATTTTTTCATGGTATTAGCTCAATTTAACGAAAATTAACGGAGGGTAAATTTATCACATATGAAGTAGTTTGAAATTATTGGTGGTGATTTTGACCAAAAAAAGAAATTATTGATGGTAAAAAAATTAGTTCGAGATAAATTTATCACAAATATATTAGTTTGAAAATTTTTATGATCAAAAAATTAATTCAAGATAAATTTATCATATGTGTATTAAATTTGAGAATTTTTGTAATATTAATCGGCATTAATATCACTAAAAACAAACTCTATCCATGACCATAATTAATGTAGAAAACCTCGACACTAACATAAAATTTTAGCCTTCACATGCATGTATGAAGTCCAAAGGACAGATGAGACAGTACGATCTTAGGCGTTCGCGTGCATTGCATGAAGTCGTACCGCCCTCGACTTGCTTGTTTCACTTTCCAATTGATCTTCTCGTTGGAACTCGGGTCTCAAGTTATAAAAAAAGAACTTGGACGCAAAAATGGTGGGAAGCAACACAACAGGACAATGTCGAAACAAATAATGCTCATCTGTACACTTAACAGGGGAAGAAAAGATGGCTGGCCTTGATATTATGGTGGAAGGTAACACAGCATTGTACAACGTTGTGATAAATAATGATCACCCGCAAGGTGAAAGTGAAGGGGTAGGAGAGAGAAAGAGAGGCCAGGACACTCCATTCTCAAACTCTGTTCTCGACCAGAATTGACGCAGAAATGGAATGGAAGAACACGTCACAATCCTCGCTTTAAGTCTCTCTCTTCAGACTCGTGTCTCCTCCTCTCCAAACCGTGCACGCGTGCTCGCAGATGCAGAACACACATCGCGACTGGTACTAAAGATTTTTCAATATCTTTTGAAACTCTGCATCATCGAATTGGTCAAAAGAGCAGGAAGTCATAAAAGCTTTCGTGAGAACTTGGAAACAGTACGATTAATAAGCAAAGAAGGAAAGAAAAAACATAAGCAAAAAAAAAAAAAAAATTTGAGAAATGGGAGGGGATGGGGACATGGGAGGATGCTGCTCATTTTTGCTTTTGCTCAGGCCCCATGTGCTTTGCAACAGTAAGACCCGTACACACGACTCTCCCACCCTCTGCTTTTCTCTTACAATGCTTACTACATATTCCCATTAATCCTCTTACTCGGGTATAGGTCAGAATTTCGAATTTCACATTACTAACATTTTTAAATAAAGGAACTTGTAATAAATATTTTAGACGAAAAATGATTATGTTCCTTAGAACATAGTGATTTTTCGATTTCCATTTAATTTGTCTAAGATAAAATATATTTTGAGGTGAAAGGAGTAAACGATCGTGATTTTTATAACATATCAAAATCAAGTTTTGAGAATAATGTATTTGTCATCTAGGATAAAGTGAATTGAAATTTTTCAAACAATTTCCACGTTGGTTACTCTTTTTTTTTTTTTTTGGCTCGAGCATGTTGGATTACTGACAAGTGGCGTAAGGACAATATTTGACAATAACAAATCTCATCATTTAGGAAAACAAATGTTAATGAGACTACTTTTTAGGTAAATTATGGGGACCATCTGTACTTTTGAACTTGTTAATACATTGCTATTTAATTGTCGAATAGAACATAGTGTTCCTAATTGTAAAGGACGAACTTATGGAAATAATAGTTTCTAGAGTTCAAATCAGAAACGAATACCATCAAAGTTCAAATTTTGAACTGTAATGGATGCCATCTCCTATTTATTCTACGAGCTCGGTTTTTAAATTTGATTCCCTCCTTTTTTATTGAATAATTTTCATCTTACATACAATACATGGAAAGAAAATATAAAGTTCCGACAAGGTGTCAATGCCTTCCCGCTAGATGCATGAACAATGCCTAATTGAAATTGAAAAACATGAGAAATAAGGAAAGTTGCATTGCTCGAATCACGGAAATGCAACTATCACGAGTGAAATGATAGATAATAATTTCAGTCGAATCTAATTTGATCTTCGAAAGAGATACGACTATGCTAAATTGGGTTCGTGAATTTTTTTTTTATCTATTCTACCTCTAATTCTTATCTCTCCAACTTTTGCTCTGCATCTCTACAAAGGGAATTGAATCTCGCACCTATAATACTAACGTTCCACCCCAAATCCCTTACTAACGGAACCGCATGCCATGAATTTAATAATCGGCATTTTAAAGAATCTTACTTTTTGCTTTTCAAAATTGCCCTTGTGTATATAGACCAAAAAGAAAAAAAAATTGCCGTGTATTGATTAATGTACAAATAACATATTATACGTGGGGCCCACCAACTTTATGGGAAAAATGCCAACGACGGTCTCACACCAATAGCGCCTCACGCTTCGAATACAAATAGAAAAGTAGGTTTCTTCTAAACTCATTCGGTTTCTTTCTATATATAATACCAATCTCAATGATTTCAGGGTCAACCCAAACAAATTAATAAAAAAGTAGGTTTTTCATGTCAATGAATTCTTCTGCATTTTTTTTTCTAATATAAAGATAGGTTTCAATAATATTTCAATGTGAAACTAAAATGAGAAGCGAAATATACGAAAAATAACAACATATTTCATTATGCATGTATAGAAAAAGAGGTATATTCAGGCTTCGTCAAACTAACTCCAGTAGCCCTCTCTTGTGATAGCTGTATTCTCTAAACCTTTCTTTCAAGCTAAACTCCGATTTGGTCTAAGTATAGTGTCAATTGGAATCGAAACATTGATTTCCATATTTCATTGAATTATTCATGTATGAAATTACCACAAAACCCTTTTACACATTCAAAAGTGCGAAAAATTACTTTTGGCGTAAGATATTTGGTTGCGGTAACAATTCCTTGAAAGAGAAACATAATGTAAATGTATATACTTAGTTTTCTCTGTCCCGTAACGAGTAGCTTTACATCGTGTTTTGCAATACTCGTGTGCTTTTTCTAGGCTAGAAGGATTTTTTTCCGACCTAACTTGACTCTTTCAGATACACTTGATTAACACGACAACATGCCTCTTTCGATGGTCAAGCTAGTAGGTCCAATTAGGGCTACCATATATTTTCTTCCACGTGAAATGGAAGAGATTCGCTTAAAGGTATTTAGAGGTGTTTTGCACAAAAGAGGGAGGCGGATGTATGTTTCCTCACAATGACGTGTGTTTAGATGGAACTTTCTGTGGCCCGCAATCCTTTCTAATTTCTCCCTACGTCCTTGAATCTTAGTACCCACTCACGACCCGGTTTCATCGCCATGTCGTCGTTGGTCGTGACACTTTGCCTCATCTCTCGAATGGGAGAATGGGCAAAACTACCAAAGGTGAAATTTATAACCTGGAATATAATGTTGCAACTAAGAGTCTCGAGCTCATAATTCGTGCCGCATAGCAGTTGCATCTTTTGATAAGAGTTGAATCTGGTGAAGCGTCAATGTTTCACTGGCGAGGAAGGACGGATTGTGCAATTTTCAAATTTGCACTGTGTGAAAGAGTACAAAACATAAAAGTGCTTGAGAAAATCTGTATCATGAGGTTACATTAATCACAATTACAGACATATAAAATGTGCATATAAAGAAGATGCCTATTTTGATCTTCATGTTTTCTAGAGAAATAAAACCGTGACGATTATGAGTTATCTAATAAAATACCAAGAGAGTAGTACGTTTGTTTAAATCAATATAAAATGATGAAATTAATACTTTAAGACCACGAAATTTTGCGAGGGAACGTCACTGGATGCCACGCTTCGGTAACCAATGCTCACCGTTGTGACTCGACGGATCGAGTAATTTACAAGCCCATATATCATGGTGCTGGAGCGCGAATAGGTATTGCTTCAAATAGACAATTTGAGGGATGAATGTGGATACCAATGCTACTTTATTAATTTTTATTTTTATTTTTGTAGGATGATTGGATCAAATTATGGAAGTATCCACGCTATGAGTTTTTTTATTATTATAAGAACTCTTTTTGCAAATTCTTCATTTTATAAAAAAATTATGGAAATAATAATCTATTATGCATATATAAAAATATATTTAATATATAACGTATCTTCAATGTGTCGAAAATTTTATTTTTTAGAAATGACGTGTCGTGTCTTGTCGTGTATCGCGTGTCAGCGTCGATGCTATTTAGCATATTTCTTAACAAGGAGTTAGAAGGCGGAGAGAGCAAAAGCCGTTCTAAGACGAAGGTAATTAATGGAGTAGGTCTTGAAAGAATTATTTGCGAGGAGAGCCAGTGGGCTCCACACGGCCGGCGTGAAGCCACGTGTCCGTTCTTGATTGTGGAATTAAATGATAAACAGTATACCATTACTATGAATTGTAGCTGTGGAAAGTTAATACTGTTCGCTTAGTCCTGGACAAGAAGTTTCTGCGAATAGGAGCTAGGTAAACCCTTGCATTTTTATTAATACATCTTGTTTATGAAATGTGTCTTGTTTCACTTCTGTACGATCTCTCTCTACTTCCGCGAGCTTATAGCCCACACAAAAACATCAAACATAAATCCACTAAATTAACCTTAAAAAAGGGTAAATCCATCCCATCAACTCTCTCTCTCTTTGGATGAAATTAATTTTTCAAAATGTACGCATAAATTATGTTACAAAAAAAATCCAATAATAGTGAGTCCAATCAAATATGTCGACTACAAGATTTTTGAGGAAATAAAACAAACCAACAAATTCATGCTCCAACCTTACCACAAAAAAAAAAAAACAAATTCATGCTCCATTAGTTGCTACAGAAGTTCATGAACAAGACGATCAGTAACATTTTTCATGAATTAAAGTTGAAACACGCACTCAATAATTTGATGTGCATATATCATCTTTGCATTTTTTATTTTAAAGAAAGTTGAGAATGACTTCCGTGCGTTCACAGTGCCAAAGAAAGATTTGAGGCTGCATCAAATCATACTTTGTGATCACCGACGAGGTGAAAGTGAAGGGTTAGGAGAGAGTAGAGAGGCGAGGGAGAGCCGCTCTAATTAGAATCATTGCTAACTCTTCCCTCGACCATAATTAACTCAGCAAACCCTTAATCCTAGGGCTAGGTTATGAAAAATTATGCATGCCACGACAACATGGACGCCAGTCCTCTCTCTCTCCGCGTACAAAATTGCAAGGAGTTAATATGAAAACCCTCCACCTTTCTCACAGTTAATGAACAAGAGCAAGAGCAGTACAAAAAGAAAAGACTAAATGCGCAAATGACAACCTTTCCCAGTTACATTTATGGCCAGATATAAGTTTTTTTTTTTTGTACGAGTTTCTAAGCAAAGATACGCGATTCATAACGACAAAAATTTATGATTTGAAACAAAAATTCGTTTGATAACAACATAAAATTTCTATGGTGGGGCAATCAGCGGATGGAGACCAGAGACCGGCAAACGGCCAATAGGGGCAGGAGAGTGGCGAACATCGACCGACTATCAGAGATCCACGGATGGTGAACAACGGGGGAATGGTCGCCGAGGACCCAAGACCTGTGATCGGTGGATGGTAGTCGATGAGCGGCGACTAGCAAATGGTGGGCGAACGATCATCGGGAATCAAGACACTTGATCGGCGATCGGCGAACAGCGAACGAGGATCGATGACCCTAAGGCAGCGGTCAAGGTCCGAAGATCGGCAAATTTGTCGCTTTTTGGCTTAAAAATGTTGATATCAAAATACATGATTAGATTGGCCCTTACTCATGGTGTTGCTTGTTATTTACCGTGCATGCATAAAATACGAGACTTGACTAGGCTGCGTTCATTTGGCTCATGTCTACTTTCCCACGAAAAACCTCTGAAAAATCATAAAGAACAAAAAATGTGGGGGAAAAATTGCCACCGTACCTCGATTTGTTGCTGAAAAGAAAAAAAAAATTGAAGAAAATCTGCACTAGGGACAAAAGGACATGGAAGGTTTCACCTTACACTAATAACCAGCGGCACAAGGGTCTAAGTCTTCTGGGGCAGTCACCTCCGTAGTTGTCCTTGATGCTGGTATTTTTTCTTCTGATTAATTAGACTTTATTGTACGTTTTTTTGGGCGCATTTAGTAAAGTGTAATTTGTATGTAGGCGAGAGCAGTAGCAATTAGGGCCGTTGGTGGAGAAATTCTGTCCAATAGCCATAATATCTCTTTGATGCTCTATGACATTGACAAACATGCCTCCAAGTTGGCAAAATTAAGACCGACGTTAATGGGAGGCAGTAATTTTAACTTGCACGATTGGTATAGCTAATGTATTTGATGTTAATATATATGGATAGTAAAATAAAATTTGGGAATTGAATCAAAGATAGTTGGTACAACCACAATTGAGGAGGCATGCGAGGGAGTATACTATGTTATTGCAATAGGCGAATGTGCCCTCGCACGACGGGATTCAAGACTGGGGACGATGGAACAAAATCTCGGAATTTACCGGCGGTTGGCCCAAGCTCTGGCGGGACATGCTAATCTAAATTGCCGGGTAATTTTCTTGAAAAAATAATCTAGTGGTTGCCCCTTCATATATCCAATATTTCTCTTTTTTCGAGGTGCTCATAGCCGACCACCCGGCCTCGCTCTCGGCCTTGTGGTGCACCATTTCACATTATTTTTTTATTGGGAAACATCTCTCGCAACAATGATTGATTCAGATTTAGTTGCTGGGTTGATTGCTGAGCAGATATATCTTTTGGAACCCGACCGTATCCACAATTTGATCTATTGGGATATCAATAGTACTTTTCAGCATGTGGATATTCCGCATGCAACGCTAGACCTGAGAAATGAAAATTTGCGGCAAGCCATCAACAATGATCAATGATAAGGAAAAAAAAATTATTTATTGATGGATCAACGCTAATTGTATTGTAGTAAAATCTTTGCTACTTGTAGGGTGATGGTGGATATGACAAGACTCATTAGGCCGCATGCGTTGGATATAAGGGGCAGAGGCCGGAATCCGGAGAAGTCACTTTTTTTAGATAGTTTCACGTCTTCTATTTGTCGTCATCTTTTCATTTAGTGTGAGGGAACCCGAGATACAACGGCTTTTGCCTTCTATTTTTGGCCCGAAAGCTTGTTTTTATTCTGAATTTTTTTAATGCACTTTCTTACGGTCGTTGGCATTCTGTGGCTTTGTTTTTAAATGGCGCATACGATGTGCCGGAGGGCGTATTTGCGGCCTTCTCAGCCATGTACGAAGGTGGGGGACAATGGTTGATCCACCAAGGTACATTAAACCTACTCTTTCCCTGAACTGATGCATATTTGAGATGTTTGATTGTGTGAAGTGTGTGGCCTGTAGGCTTGATCCAAGCAGCGTTTTTGTTCCCGACTGTTGTCAACTCAAGGGAACAGTCCCAACGCTTTCATGAGAAAGCAGTTGCTGTGTTTCATCAAGGACTTTTAGATGGTTAGTAAACTTCTCAAGATATAGCTGTTTCGAACTATGACAATGAGTTCTATATTCATTTTGGTTCTGTATAAACAAATGAACTGCGATAACGAGAATATTGGTGTCATAATGAAATTCATAGTCAACCCTCTTGGCAGTTCTTCAAAAGGGCAATATGTAGCAGATCACCTGAAGGTGCAAGGTAGATGTACATATTAACAAAAAAAAAACTAGATTGAGATGTCGTTACCATGAGTGCCACAATATCTTCCTTCCCCATGCTCCTCAAAAACTCCCATGGAGGCATCACAATGCTCTGTATAAAACAGGGAGAAAGGTCCAAATTTTTCTGAAAAGAAATATAGAATGTCTTAAGAAATAAATGCACAGGGAGGGTAACAATGCAATCAAGTTCGAGAGGGAGAACATACCAAAGAAAAAGAGGGTGGTCACTTTACTATTTTTCTGAGATTTCTCTTTCAATTGCCAAACGAAAACCATGTCAACTGGTTCTAAACTGTCTTCACGGCTTTCATAGTCAAGGTATTCCATTGAGAATATATACTAAAAATACATATTAGTTAGTGTTCTATTCAAAGGGAGAAAAGTCCAGGCTCATGGGTCCTAAAAAACGGGGATCACTCTACTAATTTTTTTTAGATTTCTCTTTCAATTGCCAAACGAAAACCACATTTACCGGATCCAACTGCCTTAAAAGGTTTCATAATCGAGCCATTACATTGAGAACATAGATTAAAAAACATATGAGGAAGTGTTCCATGCAAATGGTCATGCATTTTAATTTTACTAGCAATTATACTCTTTAATGTCCTTTCTAATTGATAATACTTTATTGAATGAACTCAAGGTAAGTGGAAATTGCGAGTAAATTTAAAAAACTGTCCTCCGCTAATGGAGTTCTGTTTTCGCACCATGAGTCATTGGCTAAAGAAATGTGATCCATATCTCGTGGGAGACTGCCAATGAAAATTGTCTTTTTAGTACTTTATCCTGAAGCAGTCTTGATACAATTGCGTAAAAGATCATACGGTTTGCTATTTTGAAATTACGAGTATCTGAATTCCGAACTTACTAAATCTTGGTTGCTTTTCAATTCCAAGGCAGTTTTCTACTTGGCTGGCTTTGTTCCATTTTTCTGGTCATGTTTGTCCTCTAAGGTCGTAGTCTCAACTAATGATATTAGTGTTGATGGCAATTTACGCTAGTTATCGACCAAAGTCAACTGCATCGGTCCGAGAATCATGTGGGGACTTGTTTGCACCAAAACCAGCCGCATTAAAACAGTTCCTTTTAATGTGGCAGCAAGCATTAGCAGCAACCAATGCTTGCTGGTCGTTTGCTTTCCGACCAATATAAAATAAAGAAACCGATGATGCCCTGGTTTGTTCGCGGATTTGTTTTCCGATCATTAGCTAGCTTACCATACTGCTTTTGGGATATAGCAATGGTCCATTCATTTGGTAGGTGGCATATCCGTAGTAATTTCATTAAAAAGCTTCTTAGATCTGCTCTATGATGACTCGCAGAGGCACTAGCCCACCGATCCATTGTGGCATTGCCCAATTAAAGTCAGCCGTTGTGAGAGCCGCACTCTGCATACATGCCGCAGCCCCTTCATGTTTGTCAAAGTGGCCCATAGATTGCTAGTTCATAGAGCACAAGGCGATACAAATCGAACTTTCTTTATTGGCGAGGGCTGGCGGTCGGCGGTGGTCGGAGGGGTATGATCGAAAAGAAGGTGAATGCCTAATGAAAAAAGAGTGAGTGGATATGTACTTATTAATTTTTTTTTTTTTGTCCAAGAAGGAATTCCGGAGCCGAGAAGTGATATTTTTTAACTTCTCAAATGTGGCAAAAAATAGCTTCAAAAGTGAATTTTCACTTCAGAAGTAAAAATTCCTACCAGAAATAAATTTCTTTACCAAACGGATTTCTGCTTCAAAAATTATTTTACCAAACGGATTTATGCTTTAGAAGCACTTCTGGAGTAGAAAAGCACTTCTGAAAGTGTTATCATGCACACCCTAATAGCTAGTGGCACATGGGTCTAAGTCTAATAAATGCCATTTCTCAAGCAGTCACCTCCATAGTTGTCCCCGATGTTGGTATTTTTTTCTTCTAATTAATTAGACTTTATTGTATTTTTTGGGCGCATTTAGGAAAGCGAAATTTGTATACGAGCACCGTTGGGAGAGCAAGAGCAATTAGGGTCGCTGGTGGAGAAATTCTACCCAATAGCCAGAATATCTCCATGATACTCTATGACAATGACAAATATGCCTCCAAGTTGGCAATGTTAAGGCTGGCGTTAATGGAAGGGAGCAATCTTAACTTGCACGGTTGATATAGCTAATATATTTAATGTTAATATATATGGATAGTAAAATAAAATTTGGGCATTAAATCGGAGATAGTTGGTATAACCACAATTGAGGGGCATGCGAGAGAGTATACATTGTTGTTGCAATAGGCAAATTTTCCTCGCACGGCGGGATTCAAGACCGGGGACAATGGAACAAAATTTCGGGCTTTGGGTTTGGAATTTTGTTCCTATTGAAAATCTTTACTTTACTCGTTGAAGGGTGATGCGTAATTAACTAGGTATGTCCAAGAATGATAATTGGATATAGGTGGTAGAAGACTTGAAAATGTATATATCTAGCTAATATTAGAAAGAGATGGGAGACAAAGAATGAATTAACAAACACTAAAAAATCTCATTTTCAGAGATTTAATTTATTTTAAAAGAAGATATATACTACGATTGAGAATATCTTAATCATAATGAACATTTTCTTAAATATTTTTCCGTTCATACTTCTTTTTTATACATGTTTAATGAAATTTGTTGTTATTCAAAAAAAAAATTAAGGGTTTGAATATTATCATTGAAACTATAAATTAAAGATTTTTGATACTCTATATCTATTGTAAAAACAAGTAGCAATTAAAGTGCTAGTGGAGAAATTCTGTCCAATGGCCATAATATCTCCTTAATGCTCTATGACATTGACAAATATGGGTCCAAGTTGGCAAAATTAAAATTGGTGTTAATGGGAATGAGCAATCTTAACTTGCACGGTTAGTATAGCTAATGTATTTTATGTTAATATATATGGATAGTAAAATAAAATTTGGATCTTGAATAAGAGATAGTTGGTACAACCACAATTGAGGGGCATGCGAGAGAGTACACATTGTTGTTGCAATATGCGAATTTACTCTCGCACGATAGGATTCAAGATCGGGGACAATGGAACAAAATTACGGGCTTTGGGTCTAGAATTTTGTTCCTATTGAAAATCTTTACTTTACTCATTGAAGGGTGACGGAGAATTAACTAGGTATGTCCAAGAATGAGAATTGGATATATGTGGTAGAAGACTTGAAAATGTATATATCTAGCTAATATTAGAAAGAGATGGAAGACAAAGAATGAATTAACAAACACTAAAAAATCTCATTTTCGGAGATTTAATTTATTTTAAACGAAGACATATACTCTAATTGAGAATATCTCAATCATAATGAACATTTTCTTAAATACTTTTTCGTTCATACTTCTTTTTTATACATGCTTGATGAAATTTGTTGTTATTCAGAAAAAATTAAGGGTTTGAATATTATCATTGAAACTATAAATTAAAGATTTTTTATACTCCATACCTATTGTGAGAATAGTAACAATTAGGGCTGCTAGTGGAGAAATTCTATCCAATGACCATAATATCTCCTTGATGCTCTATAACATTGACAAATATGGGTTCAAGTTAGCAAAATTAAAATTGACGTTGATGGGAAGGAGCAATCTTAACTTGCACGGTTGGTATAATTAATGTATTTGATGTTAATATATACGGATAGTAAAATAAAATTTGGGCATTGAATCAAAGATAGATCATTATGATTAAAGGATCGGTTTGTCTTCTAAGGTCGTAGTCTCAACTAATGATATTAGTGTTGATGGCAATTTACGCCGCTTTCTGACCAAAGTCAACTGCATCGATCAGAGAATCGTGTGGTGACTTGTTTGCACCAAAACCAGCCGCATTAAAACAGTTCTTTTTAATGTGGCATCAAGCAACACTTGCTGGTCGTTTGCTTTCCGACCAACATAAAATAAAGAAACCGATGATGCCATGGTTAGTTTGTGGATTTGTTTTCTAATCATTAGCTAGCTTACCATACCGCTTTTGGGATATAGCAATGGTCCATTCATTTGGTAAGTGGCATATCTGTAGTAATTTCATTAAAAAGCTTCTTAGATCTGCTTTATGCTGATGACTTGCAGAGGCATTAGCTCACCGATCCATTGTGGCATTGCCCAATTAAAGTCAGCAGCTATGAGAGCCGCACTCTGTATACGTGTCGCAACCCCTTCATGCTTGTCAAAGTAGTCCATAGATTGCTAGCACATAGAGCACAATGTGATACAAATTGAACTTTCCTTATTGATTAAGGGTGTCAAGGTGCTTATTAGGTGGTGGTATCTATCCAAGATAAGCAATTTATTACAATTTGTGGAGACTTAAAAGTTCTAAGACGGCTTTATTTGGAGTATTTTGACGCCGGTTGGCGGCAATATTCGTGCATCTGTTGTATCTTGTGTCTCTTGCGATTGTCCACAACCTCTATTTGCTTTTTAGTGAAAAGTGTGAATATTTGTAGCGTTTGTGAGGTAGGAATCAACGCGTTTAATGAGTACCGACGAGGCACGAGTAAGAACCAAAGTCCGCGGAAAAATCAAATATTTCTTGCACAACTAGGGAAGAACTTAGATGGACTCTATGACAAAATCGTCCCATGCAGTTGGACTAGCTCATTTTTTTTTCCCTCAATAGTATAAATGGTGAGACAAATTTGTCGCTTTTCAACTTAAAAATGTTGATATCAAGATACATGATTAGATTGGCCCTTATTCATGGTGTTGCTTGTTATTTACCGTGCATGCATAAAATACAAGACTTGACTAGGCTGCGTTGATTTGGTTCATGTCTCTACTTTCCCACGAAAAACCTCCAAAAATTCGTAAAGAAAAAAAAGTGGGAGAAAAATCGCCATTGTACCTCAATTTGTTGCATAAAAGAAAAAAAATTGAAGAAAATCTGCACTAGGGACAAAAGGACAAGGAAGGTTTCATTTATCACCTTATACTAAGTGCGCACATGATAACATTTCAATTTCAGAAATCAATTTCTAGCCAAAAGTTGATTTTTTTACTTCTCCTCAGAAGCAGAAGTTAATTTTTCTATTTCTACTCTAGAAGTATATTTTTTATTAGAAAAATTGATTTGGTAACGGTTGAAAATTTTTACTTTTGAAACATTATTAATATCAAAATCTTCTATGAAAAATTTCTCGAGCGGATACCTCCGTAGTTGTCCCCGATGCTGTTGGTATTTTTTTCTTCCGATTAATTATACTTTATTGTATTTTTTGGGCGCATTTAGGAAAGCAAAATTTGTACGCAGGTGCTATTGGGAAAGCAAGAGCAATTAGGGGTGCTAGTGGAGAAATTGTACGCAATGGCAAGAATATCTCCTTGATGCTCTATGACATTGACAAATATGCCTCCAAATTGGCAAAATTAAAATTGGCGTTAATGGGAGGGAACAATCTTAACTTGCACGGTTAGTATAGCTAATGTATTTGATGTTAAAATATATAGATGGTAAAATAAAATTTAGACCTTGAATGAGAGGTAGTTGGTACAATCATAATTGAAGAGGCATGCAAGGGAGTACAATATGTTGTTGCAATAGTCGAATTTGCCCTCGCACGGCAGGCTTGAAGACTAGGGACAATGGAATAAAATTTCGGGATTTACTAATTGTTGGCACATGTTCTAACAGGACATACTAATCCAAATTACCGAGTAACTTTCTTGAAAAAATAATCTGGTGATTACCCCTTCATACATCTAATATTTCTGTTTTTATGATGTGCTCATTGTCGATCACCCGGTCTAGCTCTCAGCTGTTGTGGTGTCGCATTTCGCGCTATTTTTTCTATTAGGAAACATCTCTAGCCTAACAAAGACTTATTCAAATTTAGCTACTAGATTGTTACCGAACGGATACATCTTTCAAGACCGGATCGTGTCCATAATTCGATCTCTTGAGGCATCAATAGTACTATTCAGCATGTGAGTATATCCCGTGCGAGGCTTGATTCGAAAAATAAAAATCATTTCCCGGATCAAGCCGATTATGTCCATAATTCGATCTTTTGACGCATTAATAATAGTGTTCGACATATGAATATTTCGCATATTTTCATCAACAATATTTCGCATATTTTCATCAACCAATAAAATTATTTATTGATTGATGGCTTGTTGCAAATTTTCAGTGGACCGGATTAAGGCGATTGTGTCCATAATTTGATTTTTTTAGGTATTAATAATACTGTTCAGCATGTGAATATTTCGCATATTCTCATCAACAATGTTTCGCATATTTTCATCAACCAATAAAATTATTTATTGGTTCATGGCTAGCTGCAAATTTTCATTTTCCAAGTCAAGCTTCGCATGCAAAAAATTCACATGCTGAACAGTACCATTGATGCCTCAAGATATCGAATTATGGATACGATCACGTCCCAAAAAATGTATCTATTCGGCAATCAATCCAACGGCTAAATTCTGAATCAACCCTTGCTAGGCTAGAAATGTTTCTCAATGAAAAAACATCGCAAAATGGTGCATCATAAGGGCTAAGAGCGAAGCCGGGTGGGCGACAATGAGCACCTCCAAAACAAAGAAATATTAGATGCATAAAGGGGTAACCACCAAATTATTTTCCCAAAAAAATTACCCAGCAATTCAGATTAGCATGTCTCGCCAGAACTTGTGCCAATCGTCGATAAATCCCAAAATTTTATTCCACCGTCCCCAATCTTGATTCCTGTCGTGCGAGGGCAAATTCATCTATTGCAACAACATAGTGTACTCACCCGCATGCTTCCGAAATTGTGGTTGTACCAACTACCTATGATTCAAGGCCTAAATTTTAGTTTACTATCCATATATATTAACATCAAATACATTAGCTATGCAAACCGTGCAAGTTAAGATTGTTCCCTCCCATTAACGTCGGCCTTAATTTTGCCAACTTGAAGACATATTTATCAATGTCATAAAGCATCAAAAAGATATTCTGGCCATTGGGTAGAATTTCTACACTAGCGACCATAATTGCTACTATTCTCCCAATAGGTATGAAGTATAACAAATCTTTAGTTTATAGTTTCAATGATATTATTCAAACCTTTAATTTTTCCAGAATAACAACAAATTTCATCAAGCATGTATAGAAAAGAAGTATGAACGGAAAAATATTGAAGAAAATGTTCATTATGATTAAAGCATCGGTTTGTCTTCTAAGGTCGTAGTCTCAACGAATGATGTTAGTGTTGATGGGAATTTACGCTAGTTTCTGACCAAAGTCAACCGCATCGATCAGAGAATCATGTGGTGACTTGTTTGCACCAAAACCAGCCGCATTAAAACAGTTCTTTTTAATGTGGCATCAAGCAACGCTTGTTGGTCATTTGCTTTCCGACCAATATAAAATAAAGAAACCGATGATGCCCTGGTTAGTTCGTGGATTTGTTTTCTAATCATTAGCTAGCTTACCATACTGCTTTTGGGATATAGCAGCGGTCCATTCATTTGGTAGGTGGCATATCCATAGTAATTTCATTAAAAAGCTTCTTAGATCTGCTCTATGCTGATGACTTGCAGAGGTACTAGCCCACTGATCCATTGTGGCATTGCCCAATTAAAGTCGATAGGCGTGAGAGCCGCACTCTGTATACGTGTCGCAGCCCCTTCATGCTTGTCAAAGTGGTCCATAGATTGCTAGCACATAGAGCACAAGGCGATACAAATCGAACTTTAATGAGTACCGATGGGGCACGAGTAAGAACCAAAGTCCGTGGAAAAATCAAATATTTCTTGCACAATTAGGGAAGAACTTAGATGGACTCTATGACAAAATCGACCCATGCAATTGGACTAGCTCATTTTTTTTTCCCTCAATAGTATAAATGGTGAGACAAATTTGTCGCTTTTCAACTTAAAAATGTTGATATCAAGACACATGCTTAGATTGGCCCTTATTCATGGTGTTGCTTGTTATTTACCGTGCATGCATAAAATACGAAACTTGACTAGTCTGCGTTGATTTGGTTCATGTCTCTACTTTCCCACGAAAAACCTCCTAAAATTCGTAAAGAAAAAAAAGTGGGAGAAAAATCACCACCGTACCTCGATTTGTTGCATAAAAGAAAAAAAATTGAAGAAAATCTGCACTAGGGACAAAAGGACATGGAAGGTTTCATTTATCACCTTATACTAAGGGCGCACATGATAACACTTCTGTTTTAGAAATCAATTTCTGACCGTAAGTTGATTTTTCTACTTCTCCTCAGAAGTAGAGTTTGATTTTTCTACTTCTACTCCAGAAGTACATTTTTTATTAGAAAAATTGATTTGGTAACGGTTAAAAATTTCTACTTTTGAAACATTATTAATATCAAAATCTTTTATGAAAAATCTCTCAGACGGTCACCTCCATAGTTGTCCCCGATGCCGCTGGTATTTTTTTTCTTCTGATTAATTAGACTTTATTGTAATTTTTTGGCGCATTTAGGTAAGTGAAATTTGTATGCGGGCGCTATTGGGAAAGCGGTAGCTATTAGGATCGCTAGTGGAGAAATTATGCCTAATGGCCAGAATATCTCCTTGATGCTATATGACATTGACAGATATGCCTTCAAGTTGGCAAAATTAAGGTTGGCGTTAATGGGATGGAGCAATCTTAACTTGCATGGTTAGTATAGCTAATGTATTTGATGTTAATATATATGGATAGTAAAATAAAACTTGGACCTTGAATCAGAGGTAGTTGGTACAACCATAATTGAAGAGGCATGCGAGGGAGTACACTATGTTGTTGCAATAGTTGAATTTGCCCTCGCATGGCAGGCTTCAAGATTAGGGACAATTGAACAAAATTTCGGGATTTACTAACGGTTGGCCCAAGTTCTAGCGGGACATGCTAATCCAAATTGCCGGGTAATTTTCTTGGGAAAATAATCTGGTGGTTACCCCTTCATGCATCTAATATTTCTCTTTATATGATGTGCTCATTGTCGACCATCCAACTTAGCTCTTAGTTCTTATGGTGCTTCATTTCGCGCTATTTTTTTCCATTGGGAAATGTCTCTAGTCTAACAAGGGCTGATTCAAATTTAGCTACTAAGTTGATACCGAATATATAAATCTTTTAGGACCTGATCATGTCCATAATTCAATCTCTTGAGGCATCAATTGTCTTGTTCGGCATGTGAGTATATCGCACGCGAGGCTTGATCCGGGAAATGAAAATCATTTTTCGGATCAAGCCGATTGTGTCCATAATTCAATCTTTTGAAGCATTAATAATAGTGTTCAGCATGTGAATATTTCACATATTTTCATCAACAATATTTCGCATATTTTCATCAACCAATAAAATTATATATTGGTTGATGGTTTACTGCAAATTTTCATTGGACCGGATCAAGCCAATTGTGTCCATAATTCAATTTTTTGAGGCATTAATAATACTATTCAGCATGTGAATATTTCGCATATTTTCATCAACCAATAAAATTATTTATTGGTTAATGGCTTGCTGCAAATTTTCATTTTCCAGGTCAAGCCTCGCATGCAAAATATCACATGCTAAACAATACTATTGATGCCTCAAGAGATCGAATTATGGATACGATCGAGTCCCAAAAAATATATCTATTCGGCAATCAATCCAACAGCTAAATCTGAATCAGCCTTTGCTAGGCTAGAGATGTTTCCCCAATGAAAAAACGACGCAAAATGGTGCACCACAAGGGCTGAAAGCAAAGCCAGGTGGTCGACAATGAGCACTTAAAAAAAGAGAAATATTAGATGCATGAAGGGGTAACCACTAGATTATTTTCCCAAAAAAATTACCCAGTAATTCGGATTAACATGTCTCACCAGAACTTGTGTCAATTGTCGGTAAATCCCAAAATTTTATTCCACCGTCCCTAGTCTTAATTTACGTCGTGCGATGGCAAATTCGCCTATTGTAACAACATAATGTACTCACTCGCATGCCTTCGAAATTGTGGTTGTACCAACTACTTATGATTTAAGGCCTAAATTTTAGTTTACTATTCATATATATTAACATCAAATACATTAGTTGTACAAACCGTACAAGCTAAGATTGCTCTTTCCCATTAACCTCAACCTTAATTTTGCCAACTTGAAGGCATATTTGTCAATGTCATAAAGTATCAAGGAGATATTTTGGTCACTGGGCAAAATTTCTCCACTAGCGACCCTAATTGCTACTGTTCTCCCAATAGGTATGAAGTATAAAAAATCTTTAGTTTATAGTTTCAATGATAATATTCAAACCTTTAATTTTTCCAGAATAACAACAAATTTCATCAAGCATGTATAGAAAAGAAGTATGAACGAAAAAATATTGAAGAAAATGTTCATTATGATTAAAGCATCGGTTTGTCTTCTAAGGTCGTAGTCTCAACTAATGATATTAGTGTTGATGGCAATTTACGTCGGTTTCTGACCAAAGTCAAGAGAATCATGTGGTGACTTGTTTGCACCAAAACCAGCCGCATTAAAACAGTTCTTTTTAATGTGGCATCAAGCAACGCTTTTTGGTCGTTTGCTTTCCGACCAATATAAAATAAAGAAACCGATGATGCCCTGGTTAGTTCGTGGATTTGTTTTCTAACCATTAGCTAGCTTACCATACTGCTTTTGGAATATAGCAATGGTCCATTCATTTGGTAGGTGGCATATCCGTAGTAATTTCATTAAAAAGCTTCTTAGATCTGCTCTATGCTGATGACTTCCAGAGACACTAGCCCATCGATCCATTGTGGCATTGCCCAATTAAAGTCAGCAACTGTGAGAGCTGCACTCTATATACGTGCCACAACCCCTTCATGCTTGTCAAAGTGGTCCATAAATTGCTAGCACATAGAGCACAAAGGCGATACAAATCGAACTTTCTTTATCGATTAAGGGTGTCAAGGTGTTTACTAGGTGGTGGTATCTATCCAAGATAAGCAATTTATTGCAATTTGTAGAGACTTAAAAGTTCTAAGATGGCTTTTTTTGGAGTATTTTGACGCTGGCTGGCGGCAATATTCGTGCATCTATTGTATCTTGTGTCTCTTGTGATTGTCTCCATCCTCTATTTGCTTTTTCAATGAAAAGTGTGAATATTTGCAGCGTTTGTGAGGTAGGAATCGACGCGTTTAATGAGTACCAACGGGGCACGAGTAAGAACCAAAGTCCGTGGAAAAATCAAATATTTCTTGCACAATTAGGAAAGAACTTAGATGGACTCTATGACAAAATCGTCCCATGCAGTTGGACTAGCTCATTTTTTTTCCCTCAATAGTATAAATGGTGAGACAAATTTGTCGCTTTTCAACTTAAAAATGTTGATATCAAGATACATGATTAGATTGGCCCTTATTCATAGTGTTGCTTGTTATTTACCGGGCATGCATAAAATACGAGACTTGACTAGGCTGCGTTGATTTGGTTCATGTCTCCACTTTCCCATGAAGAGGCGATCCAATCAGAGTAGACGTGCATCGAAGCTCATGAGTAGTTCATCCATCTTTAGGTTTTTTTTTTTATTGCACTTTAGAATAATCCTAATAGAAATTCATTTTTGTGTGATTAGTGTAAAAAGACCTCACTTGGTAAAAGAATGGACTGAATATTTTTTTCTAATTAGCGTATTTCTCTTATTGACACTCCATTTTATACCACGTGACATGATGTGTCAAAGAGTTCGGACGAGCATTTTCCCCATTGAGGTTCTTCCGTCCTCAAAGCAAGAAAGAGAGAATCAATTAACCTTAATTGAGCACACGAAGACAAACTCAGATGCATGGGAACATAAAAAAACCATACCTCAAAGGTGTAAGCAAGCACGGACAAATGTATGTTGTTGACAACGATTCAATAAATAGGAAAAATCATCTCAGTGTAATTAGCTACGAGAATCAACAAAAAAAAATTCAATAAACATTGCAAAAACCAACAAATGTCAAAAGATAGTCCGCGCCAAAGACAGTAGTAAATGTTCTAAAAAGTGGTCCAAAAAAGCCAGTAAAATGTTCTAAAAAGTGGTCCATAATAGGCCATGGCATCAAAACGTTCCCAAATCTAAAATGTTTGTTTCTAAAACAATGACTGCCTACATCTTTCGTGGATGAAATGCTCCTGAAACACTAACTACCAAGAAGGCTGACACTCCACCTAGCCAATGCACCAGAACACTCGTATGGTTGGAATTGGAAAAGGCAAACATTAACAGATAACAGCAAATTTTAGAAAAGCACATAAAAGTCACTTACCACTTTCGTAGATAGTAACTGAGAGATCATTCTGGGCACAATAAATTGAAGGATTGAGAAGAACGAGCACAGGGCTTTTATCCTTCAGCATTTACGGGCACATCCAAAACTTCCAAATCCTGCATTCAGCGAATGTAAATGTGATTCAACGATTAGAAACCAGGGACAGCAACAAAAATTAACGCACGGGGCCTCTATTTGGACTTTACTTTGACGAGAACAAGCCAGTAAGAAGGAGCCAAACGATTACAGGTGACATCATATGGGGAAAAAGGAAAGCCATACAACATCTCCCAAAAAATCATCTCCATCAAAAGAAGTTGAGAAAGAAAACAAAATCCATGTCTTTAACAGTCATTGAAAAAGCTAAATACAACCGGTCACGTGACAAGTTCCGTCACCTAAATCGAACAGGTACGACACTGCTCCGGACATTGCATTGCCATTTTCAGTTCAGCTTTCTCTGCCGGGAAAACCACACTTCCACCACAGAAAGGCACTGCTTATGCTACAACTCAAGTTCCGAAACTAAACACAAGGATCAATACTCAGGAAATCTTAAGCAATGAATCAGTGCTCTACAAAGAAGAAAAAGATATCTTATGACCGAAAGAACCATTATTGAGACTCTAAAGATCCCCTCACGTGTATTATATGAGTTTTGCGCAGACCGGTGAAAAAACCGTTGTTTTAGTCTCTCAGCTCATCTCATTGAGGTCATTTTTGTTTTGGCTAAGCCACCTCCTATATTATATTGTCATGTTTACTTCAAAATCTATTTCCCACCAAAATAAGGGAGAGATGTTAGAGATTATATTGTAACAGACCTAGACAGAGGATCTAAATGAACCTAAGATGGAAATCACTTCATTTTTTTCTTCAAGAACAGTGCCATATTGATCGCGAACAAGGAACACCATAAGAACTAACTAGCTATTCATTTTGTAAACCGGAAAAAAAAAAAAAGTACCATAGCAATGTCCAAATCATATTAAGAGAATCGGCTGAAAAGAAAAATGAATTTTTTTGCAGGTATTAACATCATAAGGAAAGGAGCAAAACAAGCACACTACATCTGTGTTGCACCTCTTTCAGTGTTACTCCTCCGGCAAGAGAACATCTGGCGATCTTTCGCTGCTCTCATTTTGCTGTGATAATAACGACGGAATCACCTGGATATTACAATCTTTGTAAGTACAAAATCCACAGGGTATTGCCAGAACACAACAAAAAGCAAAGCTATACCTTGACAGTATGAATACCTTATTAACCATGATGACTAAGACGTCAACGGAAGGCTTAAACTGCTATAAGTTTCCCTTTGATCTAAATAATATTAAAACAATATGTCCATAAAGAACTAAATGTACCCACAAAATAATTTAAGACAATGAATCCAAGTAGTCAAACTGCCAAAGATGCTAAGTTGGCTACCTTCCCAAATAGCAGAATCTGAACATTGTCAATGTCAATTTGGTCACAACCATCACAATATTGGCTCTCAGACTTACATATATGTCAGAAAGCATCCAGTAGATCCAACCAAACACGAGACCATTAGTTTTAGCATTGCCAGGAAAAAAAAAATTAGCTGCTATAAATTTGTTTTTAAATGCTTCCACCCAACAGCGTTAGCAACAGTTTTTTAACCAATTATAAGTAGTCCAATTAACCACCTCACCACCAGAGACCAAACCTAATTGTATGTCATAAAAATTCATAAGAATCAATCAAGTACAGCATAAATAATCACAAGCAGAATAAAAGGAAAGAGGGAACTATCAGTAAAGATAAGAGCAATCATTTGATAATTGTCTAAAAGCTCCAAAAACAGCAGAGACTCAAATCCTCAAAAAGACCAAATTTGAAGATTCTAAATGCAGAGTATCCCCTTGTTCAACTCCTAAGAAACGTTCAACAACTTAATACACTATTAAAAAAGTAAAGTAAAATGGATAACGATATTATAATTGAACATTTGCAATTTCTTCAAAGCTGATAACCTTCAAAGAGATCCAGATTTAGTCTATTTGGGTTGGGTTGGGGGGTGTGGGGGGAAGCATGTTCAAATGGCATTCTAATGGAGAATGATGAGTTACGGTCAGATTTTGTAAATGGTGCAACATTTTGCCTAAATTGCTGCAGACAGACATGGCAGGGGTTCACTTGGCGTCACAGATTTTCAATTGCTAACTCCCTCCTCCCCCAACACCCCCCCCCACACACACACACACCCCCAAAAAAAAAAAAAACAAAATCAGAGGACAAAACCATAACCGGCCCGTGCAACTCCAAACAGAACAGAAGGGAAGCCCCACGAAAGAAACCCAATCCAACATCACTTTTTCAACTTGAGTGGAAGCCCAACATACCATGGAGAAAATGGGCAGTCGAACATCGAACGTCCTCATCAACTTCGGCACGGAGAAGTCCCGATACCGGACGGTCCCATCAAGCGAAGCAGTCCAACAGTAACACAAGAATCTACCGGCGGGGCTGGAGGCAGGCACCACTATAACAGACGCAACAAGCGCAACATGACCCTCCAACGATCCCATCTGCGGACCCCAAGAAGACAGCAACCAAGAAAAAGGGACAAAACTCGGTTACCCGAATCAAGAATCGACGTTCGCCCACAACATATGAAGAAACAAGAACCAGACGGGCGTATCAAGAACGAGACCTGTAAGCCGGTGGAGGTGCTGCAGACAGAGACGGTGCTGCCCGTGCACACGAGGGAACCTCTTGGCATCGTTGGAGAAAGCAGGCGGCGAGGCTGCGTAGCTTTTGCCTCCTCTAATCATGTTCCGATCAAAGTGAAGCTTCCACTGAATTGTCACAGAGCGAGAGCGAGAAGAGGCAGAGATGGCGGAAGAAAGCAGAGGGTTAAAACCCAAAACCCAGCTCTGGAGAAGGAAATAGCCAAACTGCCCAGGCTGCGAGCTGATGGCCTCATGGAGCGGGAGCGGAGGGTGAGGGGGAGAGGGGGAGAGCAAGAGGTTTCCAGTCATGAATTTTTATCGTCCTTTTTTGTTCAGAAAGGAGAAGGCCAATTGAAGAAGGCGAGTGAAAATTTGGGCGGACATTTCAGAAAACACTTTTTGATAAAGTTGGCTATGCATTTACGTGCAAATCAGCTTTTTGCAGGGTTGTTTACCACTGCCATAAAGCCCGGTGAATTATTGTCCTTCCAACGTTACGGACACACATTGGCATCAGAACTATATCATTTTCATATTGACCTTATATTAGTAGACTTATCCCCTTAGAATTGCATTTGATTTAGATTGCACATATTAAATACTTTCAAGGTAATTGACTCATTTCAGGAAAATACGTTCGGTACATTCGCATATTCGCTCCCCCTTTATGTGTATGCAGCTCACGGGTGTCGTCACGAGGATTTTTGACAAGACGTTGTATAATATTTCATGTTTAGGGATGTAAATCAGAAAAAGATTTTATGAAACACCGTTTCATTGAAAGACTATAGATACCTAAAATGGGTGTTGGGTAAAACCTTGCGTAACCAAGTTTTTTGAGCCCACGAATACCTTGTGAAAGTAATCGCGAATACCAATGTTTTACTTGCGCTCTAATCGACTAATAATAGTTTAGTAATTGCTCCTAACGCCAAAATAAACGCCATAATCAATTAAATAAGATTAAGGTCACGACCAACAGCGCATGGGAGAGTCGGTGCCAAGCGCAAGTGCCGAGAGATTGAATATAAGCTTAACCTTTGGGTACTTCGGTAATGCTGAGTTGACTTGGAGTTATTTATGGACGTTTAATTTACGAAACACTGAATGAAATGCAGTGCGATGGTTATATTTTCCCAAAATCATAAGATAGGATAGATCACAAGGGACTCGTGAAAAGTGTAGACACAATTCTACCCGAGGGTTAATACACGGATCCGCTTGGTTACTTACACTTCGCGCCTCGTTAAGTTATCATTGCTGAAACTAGTCGGCCTCTCATCTAGCGAATAATCTATCTCCCAGTGCGAAGGGCCTTGTGAAACGAGCGGTAGAAGCAACAGCCATGAGGAGAGGGAACGGGGGAGGGGGGAGGGAAGAGGAGACAGAGATGAAGAATGTCTTTATTTCAAATTTCACACGCACGTGAGAGAGAAGCGTAGACAGATGGGGAAAAATAAAATGATTTCCCTTTTTTAAAAAGGAAATCATTTTTTTCAAATTTAGAAGGATATATTCCATTGACTGGAAAATATTTTCCTTGACCACATATTTTCTGCCCCCAAACACTAGAAACCGAGGAAGATATTATCCGTCAAACAAACGAAGCCTAAGGTCCCGTCCAGACCCCTATATAAGATGAAAGAAAGTTGGTACCATTTATACATCCTTAAATCGCTACAAAATGAGTACTCCTTTTGGAGTTTTGATTCTTGCAGTTTGAGCAAAAGGATCGCATTACCTAATCGATGTAATCACGAGTGAGACTCGCAACACAATAATAGAGAGCTTCTGTATTCGTAGGGGTTGGAAAAATGCATTTCGGCCAATATGAACAAGTAGAACTCAGATATTCTTAGCGTCCACTCGTCACCTGCAAGACGAGGCTAAAGAACTTGGCTCGACTAAATATGTGAGAAAGTGGTAAGGGTAAATTTTGCATGCTTAATTTACCAAAATTGCTTCTCTATCTCTCTGTTGGCATAACAATAGGTTAGTGGATGCTACTTGAGGATTGTAATCACCAGAGAAACTAAGAAAAGAGGGCTTTCTTTTGATTTTTCCATGGGCTCTGTAGAAGTGTTACTTCTTTATTCTTCAAGATTCTTGTTTGTTGCCCTTCTTCTCTGACTAGAAGATTCATGACAGGCCAGATCGCTATGTTCCATTGTTTGGTGAATATGCCCATGATTTCTCTAAAAGGAGGCCTGGTGAACGTTTTTTTTTTTTTTTTTTTTTTTGAGCAGTTGAAGGCTTTTCAAGAGCTTATAGGCGAAGGGAAGGTGACTTTTGGGCTTTTGCTAATTTCAATTCTGGCTTCTCAGGCAATCTATTTTCCTTACTGCAACAGTTTGATGAATTTTGAAGAGAGTAATTAACCTTAAGCCCAGAAGAGAATGCTCCTCCTTTGAGATTATGAAATTTAACTAAACTGCTGTCAATATCATATTTCTACCCTTTTCCGAATGGTGTAGACTGATGAGTGCACGAGAGATCTAAATTCTTAAGGCGTCACAGCATAAGAGATCGACACTTGTTATGGCGGGCGTGTTGGGCTCATTTGTCAAATTGCCTATGACAACTAGAATTGGAACTTGGTTCGGCATGTTTAGAGTCGCATTGTGAACTTGAATTACTCATCCAAAACCTCGTCCTCGTTCTCGATATGATACTAGACCCGCCGAACAATGGAGACGACATGATTGCGGAACGGGAGGCTACGTAGGAGGACGACATCATCGGTAAATGTAATTGGGATTGAGGATTGTTATCTATTATTACAATTTTGATTTTCTGGATTTTTTTAGCTCATAGATTGTTATTTTCTTTTAATATGGATATGTCATCTTCATATATCTTACCAATTTTATTTTATGAATATTTTTTATTAATTATTTACATACTAAATTAATTAATTACATAAATACAAAATTATTTATTAATTATATATCTTAATAAATTTTTTAATTAATTATTGATAATTATGTTATAAAAATAAGCTTTAAAAGAAAAAATATATATTTGCAAAGTTATATAAATATAAACGTTATAAATGTAAAATAATTAAAAAAACGTAAAAAAATACGAAATTAAAAAAAAAGGACCCGTGCGGGTCCGTTTTCGTTAAAAAAAAAATTAGCCCTAATTTTGTAATTTTTTATTTGATCCATTTTCGAAAAAAGCCCTCTAAACTCTCTATCAGCTGCAGCTAAAAAAAAAAAGGAAAAAGAAAAAGAACTCTCTTAGCTTCCCTCCCACACTTTGACCGGTCCACCCGCAACTCAAGTGCTTGTGCGTGGGACGTGCAGGGTGCAGTCAATGTACGGATGTGCAGAGAGTGCAGTGAGAGCAGCGGGAGATTGAGAGAGGGGACAGCTGGGGTCCGTGAGTGATTGGGCGGCACCTTTGCTTTTTCTTCCTTTCTTTTTAATTTCGTTATAAATTTTTTTCTTATATATATATATATATATATATATATATATATTCTATTTCTCAATAAAAACAATATTAAAGCAAATTCATTTCCGCCTTTTTCTTATTTTAAGCCTTAAAAGGAAGAATAATTAAACTGTAACGGAGCCGCCAAAATTAGCTATCAATATGGGCAAATTTAAGAAGTCATTGCTCAAAAGTTGATCTCTAGTTTTAATCCTAATGCTTTACAGCAATAGGCCACGATAGTCAAACCAAAAAAGTCCACGTCAAATTTTCTTTTTTCTTGTTTTTTGGTTTTGGAAAAGGTGTCGGAAAAATCACAAACCTATTATATTTGTGCTGATTTAATTCTGAACATTTTGAACTAATGCCAATTCCGTCATTCTAATTGATTTTGGCCGGATATTGCTCATGTGGACGCCGACAAGCTTATATGGTATGATCAGCACCGACGTGGATATTCTTTTAATAGTTTTTGATTTTTTCTTCTTCTTCTTTTTTTTTACTTTTTTCCTTTCTTTATTTTTAGTTGTTTTCCTCCTCTTTCCTCTGGTGGCCGGCGAGGGCGAACTCCAACGAGGCCGACCTTTGCCCAGGCCAAGGTGGCCTCTGTTGAAATATAACGCGTGGAAACTAATCAAGATCTTGCAAATAAGTCAATACGAAAATCCCGGAGAAATAACGATAAACAATAAATGACACCGAGATTACGTGGTTCGGTCCGAATATCGATACCTACATCCATGGAGAGAGCCAACAAGAACAATCCACTATAATTAGAAAATCGCAATTACAATCACTTAATACGCTTGTGTTTCCCGTACTTAAATTATACCCAAATCCAAAGTGTTCATAAATAAACAACTTAATTGGATATAATAAAAAACAACTCACGCACAAATCTCCGCGTGTTCAAGACTCCATCATCCTGAAGTGCTCTCTGTTCAGCCTTTCGAAAATCATTGTGCTGCGTACGGCTCTTCTCGACTGAAGAACCAAAAACCCTAAAAATCCCACTTTTATTTTGTATGACTTCTGCAGGCTTGGAGAGAAAGAAGAGAAAACCATCTTTTTTTTCCTTTTTTTGTCCTTTTCTCCAATGGCCCCACAAGATAATTATATGAATGGAAGTGTGAGCCTTTTTACTTCTTTTATTGGGCTGAACAAGATCCCCATGACCAAAAAAAAGATATACAAAATAAGTGCACCCCTTATTTTGTCTTTTAGTGCCAATAGGAAATCTGCAAAAAATTTCCGTGAATGCCTAGGTTTCAATTCTTGATCCGTTAAAGATTTTCTTTTTCCAAATCAACTTAACAAATCAACATATATCCGTAAATGATTAAAACTCGAGACATATTTAACAGCCTCATCGGGCGTCGTGCGGGCAAGGGCGGGGTCGTCTAGGCAAGGGAGGGTGAGGGCGGCAAGATCAGCGTTCGCCCGTGGCAGCGAGAGACACTCCTCGCCGGCCACCAGAGGAAAGAATAGAAGAGAAACAAGAAAAAAAAGAAAGGGAAATTAAAAAAAATAGAAATTATTAAAATATCATTAAAAAATGTCCACGTCGGTATTGGGCGTGTCACGTGGATCGGCCAACTTTCTATGTTCACAGTATCTTGCCAAAACTAATCGAAATGACCGAATTGATTCTAAGTCAAAATATTTAGGATTAAATTGACACAAGTGAAAGGTTTATGATTAAGTTCACATAATTATAATAGGTTTAAGATTTTTCTAATATTTTCCTCGACTTTTGTCGACATCGCAGGTACATCCAGATTTTGATCTCGAGGGACTTCATTAGCAAAATCATAACTGCTCTGACAAAATGCATTGTAATTCAACAGCTCTTTAAAACTTAACATTGTTCATCTCACCATTCGGGACAGGAGAAAACACAAGCATTGTAAATAAATCCGAACCTTTTCTAAACAATCCATTTGTCCTTTCGACAAAAGCCATAAAGAACATAGACATCGAGAAACAAATCCCAATCATTCCTAGAAAAGCCAACACAGCTTATTTACCCGACAAATGTAATAAAACCTCTAGTAATTTGTCATCATTGCAAGATGTTTTCAGGAAAATTTTCATATAAAGACTTGAAATGCCCTCACTTTCTTAAAAAAAGTATGAAATTGATCTTGTTTTAAATAAGAGCCTACGAGTGTCATTATTTCAAAAAAGAGTTTGATCAAGGGTGTTTTCGTTATTTATATTTTCTTTTCTTTTTTTCCTTCTTTTTTGCCGGTAGCATGTCTCGGGTGATGGCCGGCCATCGGCGAGGGCTAAGCGGCCTCACTTATGGAAGGCAAGGCCCGCCCTCGGCGATGGCCAGCCATGGCTTGAGACCGGCCACAAGCGCAAAGGAAAGGAAAAAAAAAATAAAAAAACAAAAAATTAAAAGGAAAAAAGAAAAAATTTAGAAAACGTAAAAGGTGAGAAATATCTTTGGCCAGACCCTTTTTTGAAATAAGATCCACTCCAACTATTATATGAGAAAATGAGAACACTTTATGCCTTTATTTATAATTTTCCCCTATTTTGGGGGCAAATTGCAAAATCCTCAAACCGTAGGGGCTCTACTATTATTTTTCCTACCATTGTTATCACAATAGGATTTACACGACATTGGCAGATATATAGTAGACCTTAGCAAAGATTGGAGCTGAACATTGGCAACAGTCTACCAGAACCGGACTAATCTATTTAATTTCAAGTTGGTCTCGACAACAATCAGTTTCTCTATTGAGAATTGATGGAAAAAAGATTCGACTCTCAGTTCCATTTTTGGAACCGTCTGCTCCATCTGGAAATCGACTCAACCCAACTAAACTCATCCCAAGATTGAACATGTAGTTTTAGAATAAAACTAGCTTTAGCGAATAAAATTGCTGGGAAAAGAAAATCAGCCTTAAAACTAATTGTAAAATACCTTATCTCCCAAAATAGAGAAATTTGATCGGGTTAATTCTGAAAATCAATGATTTCATTTGATTGGAAACTGACCCGGACAATTTGCATTTTCGCATTCGAGATCGAGGGGTCGATTCGGTTCGAACGGTTCGACCCGCTTTACGCTGACCGTCGTTGACCGGGTGATGAAAGCGCGCCAGATATTTTTCGTCCTCGAGCCGAGATTTCTCGCCCGTACGAAGAGAGGAACGGTCGCCCCTTGCTACAACAACGCCAACGTCTCAGTGTTTCTGATAAGAGTCGAGCATTTCACTGCGAAGCTCTTCATTCGCTCCACAAAATGGCGTCTCCGATCGCTCTCGCGCCGATTCCTCCCGCATCTCTCTTCTCCACCGACGCCGCTCGTCTATCCCGTCGGCTCGACCTCAGCGGCCGCGCCGCACTCCCCCGACCGCCATTGTCCAGGGCGGGCAGGCTTCGGACGAGCCGCTTCGAGTCGCGAGTGAGCGCGAAGCTCGGCGAGAAGAGCGCGTTGGAGTACAGGAAGCTCGGCGACTCCGACCTCGTAATCAGCGAAATCACGTTCGGCACGGTATGGGAACCGGTTCCGTCACTATTTGGCGCTTGATTGTTCGGTGGGTTGTGTTGGAACTGCAGTGTGTATAATCACGTGCCGTTTGCTTGAAATTTCGTGGTGGCGTTGTTCCTTAAGTTGCGAGTGAGGAGGTATTGGAAGTGTTGTTGCTAGAACTCGGCTGGACAGATTTATAATTCATTGGAGTTCTCGAGTTAACGTTGATGCTCAATGTGCCCAGTTCAATTACAAACGCTCTTCTCTGTCTGTCGATTTTCGGTGAAAATAAGTTGCATAAGCTACTGGTGATCGGCATGATTTAATGCAGACTACATTTTAGGAAGTTGTAGTTTTACAAAATGTTACTTTTGTGAATCAGGAAGAAAGAAAGTAGTAAGATGTACAATTTGGCTGTGTAAGTTGGATTGGACTTCCGATAGTTAAAAAAAAAAGTTGGATTGGACAAGCCAAGCGCTTGTAAACAGCAGACTGGAAAATCGATCACAAGTGCTCGAGCAGATAACTGGAAAACTGGCTAATCTTCTGCAGTAATGGAGGTTTTTATTAAGATGCATGATTGCTTTCTTGTTTAGTACTGATTGACTGCACTATTTCATCTCCCAATGCGAAGCCTATGCAAACTACGAATTGAAAAGCAGGTATGTCTATTCAAGTTTCAAGTAGCCTGTCTCTGTACCTCACCTTAACGAAATGACTTTTCTTGTGCTTCGGAATTTTGGTTTTATTTTCCATTTGTGATATTATAGATTTGCTGTATTAAGTTCATCTATAAATAACAGGTGTTTTTTATCCTAGATGACGAGTGGTCTGCTAAATTTCAGATGACGTTTGGTGAGCAGAATACAGAGAAAGAGGCCCACGAAATGCTAAGTTATGCGTGTGATCGTGGTATCAATATTTTAGACACTGCAGAGGCTGTAAGTATATCTCTTTATCCTCGCACTTCTCAAATAGATCTTTAATCTTAGTTGCTTTCGATTCTTGTGTAAGTTATATCTGACAATCGCCAGACCATTACTCTTTTAACATCTTCTCTTTTCTTTCTCTGCAGTTCAGATCTAGAAATTTCATTGCATAGGAAATAAGTTATGCGTTCACTTGCTTTGACCCTCCGTTAATGCACATGGCGGCATATGTTTTAAGTGAACTAATAGATTTATAAAAACAATTTCATCCTCTAGATTGAGTATTTTCCCTTACCATGAGCAGTGATCTAGTGAAGTTTTCTGTGCATAATTTTTTGGCAGTATTGTATACAAACATCTACTTAGTCTCCAACTTTTTGCAGTATCCCATTCCAATGAAGAAGGAGACGCAAGGAAGAACTGATCTATATATTGGTAGCTGGCTGAAGTCCCGACCACGTGACAAGGTATTAAGTGTTTAATCAATCTCTTTTGGACTCTCACTTTGTCTATGGGGACGTATAAAACCAATGTTGAAAATCATTTTCTGGGACTTTGAGTTTCTCAAAGTTGTCATGCTTTATGAATGGGATGGGGAGGACGATGAATTTTATGTTGTGTTTAGATGGATATACCTTGTTTGATTCTCCATTTTTTCATAACAGTCGCTTAATGTTACTGCGAGAAGTGTTTGTGTCTCGTTTAAGCTCCTCAAAAAGGTCAACGTAAAATAAGTCCGGACATGCCATTGATGTTTTGCACATTAATCCTGTTGATTAGTGGAGAAATCATTTATTAATAGGATAAATGAATCTAACAATCTATGAAAAATGGTCTTAAAACTTTGATAACTCTTTGGAGAGATAATGTAGTTGCTCCTAGAATGCCGGAGTTCTTCCACATTAATGTTTGTGTTCTCATTTCAGCAAATAAGAAGAGGCACAAAACCACAACAAATGATGCCTCACCCACAATGTGGCTGGCTTTAATGATTGTCCTAATTCTTCATTAAATCCTTTTTATGCTCTAAGTACTCCCTATCTTTCTCCTTCCTCGTCCTTCAAGGTCTTTTCCTGCCCCTTTAGCAGCCCATGTTTCCATCCCTTGCTCACTTCTCCTCCCTCTGCAAATCTTCTCTCAACATGTTCACTAGAGCATAATAAGAGAGCCTTCATTGGAGAGGACACGGCCATTATTGTGATTACTGAAAGTTGGTTAAAAATCTTAAAACTTTGGAGTAGTTGGGAGTTATGTGTGGATGTAGCTCTAAATCGACATTGTTGATGATTTGTCTACTCACTGAGCTCGTTTTGTTCTGAGCTCTTTTGTAGTTGGGTTTGCACCCCCTTGGTGCCCTATAGTAGTCTTTTCTTTGACCTATAAAAAAACTTGGTCAAGGCATCTCAGCCGTCCCTCTCTCATCTTCTCCTTGATTGGAGCAATGCCTACCCCATAGATTCATTTCTATCTTGTATTTTCTTGTGTGCCCGCATTTCTGGTGAAGTATTCTCGTCTCCGCCACACTCATTTTAAAACTCTTGAAAACAACAGAAGTTTTTATTTTTGACGCTATTCGATTTGGCATGTCGTGGCACTGTATAAGTGCTCTTAATGCGAGTTGAAAAAGCTAAAGTTTACTGTAACTTTTACTTTGGCTTATGTTTTGGATCTCTACTTCAAAGCTGTGTCATCTCATTCTTCCATTGGGTGAGATTTAGGAGTTGCAAGCTGACATTACTGTAAACGGTAAAAGAGGGTTACTTGCGTGCAATCAATAAGTACAGCAAGAAACTACCCTATTAGATGAAAGGCAGAGGAATGTGTTCTTCCCCACCAGTTCCACAAGAGCATAGGTTTTCAACTTATTTTCAGGCACTGAGAGTTAAATTTCATGACATAGAGAGTGACTGGTTTGTAGGTTTATTGTCAGCAATTTGGCATTGCAATGGCTCTCTATGTGAGAAGAGCCTGTAAGGCATGGCCACTGTTTAGTAGAGATGCTGAAAGGTAGAATGTCGATGACGTATTCAATGGTCGGTGCAATCCGGACTATCTAGTCTTTCAGTGATAACGCCCTTACATTTTGCTGGGGTCAACATACGGTGCATCGTTGTGGCGAAACAAGGTTTGACGTATTCAGAATGTTTAGTATCTATTGAGTGTTAAAAGATTGCAGGATAAAACTTAACATATTTTGCTGAGAGTATACATGTATGTGTGGCCACAGTTACCGCATGCTTGAGCATTGTGGGACTTTTAACATTCAATCGAGGTGAAACTGATGGACCACAGTTGACAACAATATCTTACTTGTGTTGTAAACGAGCATGGTGCTAGGACATGTAAAAACTTAGGTTTGAACGGGTTCTAATGCCATGTTGAGGGATTTACCACTCAAAACTTAAGCTATTAATTAGTTTGATTTATGTGTGTAAGGCCTAGGTGTACTCCTTTTGAGTAATTTTGGATTCTAAAGCTTTGATTTGTTGTTAGACGGGCCTACTTGTTCTTCTTCTGCATCTTAATACCAAAGAATATGGAAGGGGGCAGTATGTTTCTCATACATATAGGATTCTGCCATTTTGTGCTTTCAATTGACCACCCTTTCAATTAACCGGGCAATGACTCAAGAATTGTGGACAGCGTTCTTGAACATGCTGATATCTATTGATGCGCACTATGTCGTCCACACTTCAATCGCTTATATTGCTTAAAATAATCAGTCAATGAGAAATGCTCTCATTATTGACAACAACTCATGTCTAAATATTTTTGGGGATGATGATAATATTTTTCATTCATCCATGTTTTATAAGTGATACAAGAGATCTGTTTTAGAAAAATGTTTTCCAAATTATTCCTTTTCGGCAAAACAAACGGAGCCTAAGTGGACTTGTTTGAGTTATTGTCAAGTATGAAAATACCAACTAAAGAAACCTCATGTTACAATTAACATCTCTAATTATTGATATATTTATCATTCTTACATTTTAGGTCATTTTGGCAACAAAAGTATGTGGCTATTCCGAGCGATCGAGTTATATCCGTGAGAATGCAAAGGTTTTACGGGTTGATGCTGCAAATATTAAAGAAAGTGTTGAAAAGAGCCTTAAGCGCCTCAACACTGACTACATTGATTTGCTGCAAATCCATTGGTATGCTTTCCAATCTTATGTAGAAATGACAGCAATCAACGGAAGAATGAAATTGAATTGATTCTTAGTTTGTGAATGCCATTTCAAGTGAGTTGATTGGATATATCTTGATTTGTGCCTTTCACTCTCCCAAATGCCATTTTGCGTGAATGGATTGGATATATCTTGATTTGTGCTTTTCATTCCCTTTCTCTCTTCCTTTTTTGGCCAACTTGATTTATGCATCACCCTCCCTTTCTAATTTCATGTATGACGATGCTCAATGACTCTGAGACCAAGGGCTTGTAAGAGACTGCATTAGGTGCGAAGTCAAGACATTTTTCGACGTGAATCTTAATTCTTTTCTCGTAGATCTCTGACATCTTTTTCTGCATCTGCGAATCAGTTTGAGATTTGGGTTCTGCCTCTCTCTCTCACTTATGAAGAACATGGTCTATTTCTTCTTTTGTATAAACATTGGGATCTGGAAGAGCATGATGTGCTCTAATAACCTTCCCCTGATCTCTTTGTGTGCACATCACTGTTCGTTGTGCATGAACGGACCTTCACATTTTTGTTGATCTGGACTGGACATTGAGCACCTACTCTTATTTAGATTCGTATTTTTATATTAGCTGAACAGACCTCCACAATAGATGTGCATTTTATAGTATTTTGCTCAGTTCATCCGATCATGATACAGTTGTTTCACTACTCTGCATGCTTGATTTACCAGAATTGCTTCTCTATCTCTCTATTAGCATAATAATAAGTTAGTGGATGCTATTTGAGAATTGTAATCATCGGAGAAAGTAGGAAAAGAGGACTTTCTTGGTTTCCAGTTTTGGAATGCCTTCAGGATAAATTTGTGATTACTGTAGCTGTGATTATTAGTGGCTTGCATCTTATGTACCCTGAAATCCCAAAGAAGTTAAAAAGGTACATGGTAGTAATTCAACATGAATGAAGTTTAGAGTGCGTTTGTTTCACGAAAAATTCAAGATTTGGAAAATATTTTCCATAAACAATTGCTTACAAAAATGAATGAATGACTAATATTTTCATCACCCATAAGAATAGTGAGATATAATTTGTTGTCAATAATGAAAACATATTCCGTTGTCTATTTTTTCTAAACGATATAACCAATCATTTTTTGGAAAATGTTTTCGAAATCTTGGATTTTCCTTGAAACAAATGCACCCTTAATATTTCACCATTCTAAGCGGTAAAATTAGACAGAACTGCTCTTAACTTATTTTGTTTTCTCCATGGATTCTGTGGAAGTTTTACTTCTTTATTTCTCAAGATTCTTGTTTGCTGTTCTTCTTCTCTGACTAGAAGTTTCATGACAGGCCAGATCGCTATGTTCCATTGTTTGGCGACTATTACTATGATTTCTCTAAATGGAGGCCTAGTGTACCTTTTGTGGAGCAGTTGAAGGCTTTTCAAGAGCTTATCGACGAAGGGAAGGTGACTTATAATATCCCACTAATTTTCAATTCTAGCGTCTCAGGCAACCTATTTTCCTTCCTGCAACAATTAGATGAATTTGAATGACAGTAATTTACCTTAAGCCCAGAACAGAATGCTCCTCCTTTGAGATTATGAAATGTTAACTATTGCTGTCAATATCATATTTTCTGCCTTTTCTGAATGGTGTAAGCTGATCACTGCACGAGAGATCTAAAACTCTTTTCTTAAGGGATCACAGCATAAGAGATCTACACTTGTTATTACTGTTTGAGCAACAAAAAATTCATTTGAATATATAGTATTAGATTCACAATGCACTGGCCATAGAGTTCATTGAAGGAATTGCCTATTGCACAATACACACTTGTTGTGGCTGTTTATGCATGTTTAGAGTTACATTCTCAACTTGAATTCCTTGTTTGGAAGTAGAAAACAGAAGTGTACTCTCAACTTAACAGAGGTTGTCGCACTTGATCAGGTTCGTTATGTTGGCGTTTCAAACGAGACTTCCTATGGAGTGATGGAGTTTGTCCATGCAGCTAAAGTTGAGGGATTACCAAAGATTGTAAGCATACAAAATAGCTACAGTTTACTTGTCAGATGCCGCTTTGAAGGTAAATCCTTCTTCGAACATTGTTCCTTGGAAAGTGATGAAGAACAGTGTTGTCTAATGAACATGTGCTGAGAGGATATTGTAGGGAAACAGATATTTCAAAGATGGTGGATATTAATTGTGTGCTGTGGACAACTAAATATATGTAATTCCCATCTTCCCAAGTTCTGCTGCTGCACTACACATTGCAGTGGGGATGGATGGCTCTCTTTGTCTCTGATAGTTGAACTCTGATAGTTGAACTTTCCACTTAGATATGTTTGATAGGTGAAGTGAATGGATGGACATATAATAGTATGTGCAGGGGAATGTCACTTATGTTGAAAAAAACATGGCTACTCTTTCTTGCCATTTTCCAAAGCTGAAAAGATACATCCATTGATTCTCTTTACAAATGCTTATAACAGCACATCTGTAATTTGGTTGGAAGGACGGTTTGTAATGAGATTCTTCATTTAATTTGTTGCAGTTGATCTTGTGGAAGTTTGCCACCCAAAGAACTGCAATATAGGGTTACTTGCGTATTCTCCACTGGGTGGTGGATCCTTAAGTGGGAAGTACTTAGATTACAACTCTGAAGCTGCAAAAAGAGGGAGGTTGAACCTATTCCCCGGTTACATGGAGAGATATAACAGATCTCATGCCAAGGTATGTTCAAGAACTGGAAATTATTCAATGATATCAGTAGAAGCTAGAGGCCCCCAATTTTTCGTACTCACCGGTTAGCTTCTCCTGCTGAAAACTTGAAAAGTGGATAGATCTGAATAGGGAACGAGCAGGGGCTTAATTAGGATGGTTTTCTTGATTTTTTTTCTCTGTTGTTTAATTTTTTGCATGGGACTGTTTTTCTCTTTATCCGGCTACACGTTAAGAAATCATGGTCTATCAACTGGGCGCATCTTGTGCTCTGACTTTCGATGGACCAAAGTGGCATCTCAGTAACCATCTTCGTATGTCATTCTCAGGAAGCAACCATAAAATATGTTGAGGTTGCTAAGAAATACGGATTAACCCTTGTTCAACTTGCTCTTGCATTTGCAAGAGATCGGCCGTTCATGACAAGTTCAATCATCGGTGCAACCTCCGTCGAGCAACTGCGAGAGGACATTGATGCTTTTCTAACAGTTGAGAGGCCTTTGTCATCTGAAATAATGGCAGACATTGAAGCCATTTTCAAGAGATACAAAGATCCGGCCATCCTTTAAGGTCAAGGTTCGTGTGATACTTTGTGAGCAAAATGCAATTCTTTGCTAGTCTCCTTACTTACAAAAATTCTGTATGTAAAGCGATTCGACTCTTGGTCATCTACCACATAGACCATTACCAGTCTCCAAAAGTCTGGGATTTTGTATTGTATATTTAACACACATTCCTGCGCGATAACTTGCTAATAGAACTTATTTTTTCTTGGTCGAGCAATGAAAATGCATAGTTTTTCCATTTACGTATTCTCCAACTTGACAGAATGAGATTCTTCGCTTATTCGTATTGACCCGCTTTTGGTGTCTAGAGTTGGATGGTCTCAAAGATGAATGCTCATTGGGATTCACTCGACAAAAAATGTATGGGGTGCGAGCGTTGCATAATAAATTCATTTTCACATACACTGCCACATGCATCTAGGTCAGGAACAACGTTGTCAGGATCTGAATACTAGCGGTATCATGTTAAGGTCTTCAAGAATCGCATCGTAGAATTGGCTTTGTACTATAAAAGAACATAAGATTTGCCTGATATGTTGCGTGCAAGGTCACGTGCTACATTGCAGCTCTCAGTAAGTAAAACAATCATTGCAAGGCAGAAGATTGGAAGGAAGGTGTCTGTACAGAAAATTTATCATACCATTCTCACGCGCCCCCCAACTTGGAAATTCACGTGTCGGTGGCAAGTACCCAATATGTAGATTTGGTAAGTCACACAAGGGCCTACAGGCATGGAGCAAGTCACATTTCAACCCCTCAAATTCCTAGAGTTGTGAGTTTCCCCCGTGAGGTTTCGATTTTCGTCATGTCCTCCCCGATCTCTTGAAGTTCACTGTAACCTCTCCCGTGACTCCGCCCGAGTTTAGCCAGAGCTCCAGTCACGTGCATGTCAGAGTGGGGGAATGGGACTTGTACGGCGGTGGCGAGGTCTGCTATCACCGTACCAGCCCACAAAGTCATGAGCGGTGTCGTGATCATTGAAGCCGCAGCTGAGAGAACTCTCGTGCCTATCTTTATCGTTCTACTTCTGTCTGAGAGAGAGTGAGAGAATCGCGACGGCAAGGGCAAGGGGCTTTGCATGCAGACTGGGTCATGCCTGGGTCCTATCTCCAGCAGTGATCATTAGGCACCGAGGGCATTGACAGTAGTGGTAAAGTTCTGACGTCTGTAATTGAGACACAAATTAGGTGGAAGCAGAGGGTTTAGGAAGGTCAATCACGCTATGCCTTCATTTGGAATATCAAAGAGCGAAAAGTTTTGGTGACTGACTGAAGGCATTATGAAGTCGGAGATGAATGGAGGTGGTCTAAGTTGAGAGACCGTAAAATGTTCGGGGATGTAACACAGCGTAAAAAGGTTACATGGACATCTGCCGGATGTGTTGATGATGATGCTTTGGGATGTAACACAGCGGATACGAAGACGGTTATTCTGTGACTGAGGATTCTGCCAAGCTCAACAAATGTTTAAAGTGCCAAAGGATCTTGCAGTGGCCGATCATTCTCTGATTCCAGTCCAGTGCTGTGTTCAAGTGACTGCTCGGACAAGAGTGGTGTGTATAGAAAGGGAACCGAGATATTTTTTTTTGGCACGTACGCTCCGAGGGACCAATTTGACCTCATTAGGATAATCCTGTAATAGGACATAATCTCGTCTGCCAAACTGAACACTAGATGACATGGTTTGTGCATTTCTGCACATTTGAGAATTTGTTGATGTTGCACCCACGAACTGTATAAATCCTACGGACGAGAATACCTCCAAAACTTAAAATATCGTGTTTTCTTATTTGCAAGATACGCATTGGATCTAACATGAGAAATAGGTGATGTAGCAATGCAGTAGAATGAGCGATACGGATGAAATATAAAAGGAATTTGTCCCTGCTAGGGACAATGTTATTTATGAATCAATCGCGGATGATATTGCCGGGTAATTATTTTGCGATTTCACCAATCAATTCCCCTTATCTCGTGACAATTACGGGTATGAAATGTCGGTTCTGTTAGGACTTAGGTGCGTGCGACCAGTTGTAGGAGGGGAACCGTTTCATCCAACGCGTCTAAGAACCCATTGCTGGAGATCAGCGTGTTCTATGAAATCTTGCGACTTGTAGAGTTGTCACTGAATTGGATGCAGATTGAAAGTTACACTTATGCTGTAACATCCCACTTTTATTAGATTCTAAACAAGCAAAGAAGACCGAAATGGATTGAAAAGCTAACTCTTGACGAGGAGCTCACTCCGTCGACATAAAATGAGGAAGAAGTTAAACATATTGCTCAGAAAAGTGTACTCCAAGATGAGACATATCTGCTAAATGATACCTAACATGAACGCCAAGTGGGTTAAAGGTGAAAGCGTTAGGCACATGTGCGACATTTCGACTATGTTCGACGGAGAGTTCGGAGTATTACTATTCAGTGGTTCGGACCTAAATAAGCTAATTGAAATGACGGAATAGGATGGGATCAATGAATTAAGTTAAGGCCCTACTAAGTGGGATGAGACACACGTGGGCCGATTCGGACTTACTAGCTATGTGCGGATGGGCAGATTTTATAGGTGAGTGAATTAAGAGATGAATATCATCCTAATGTTATGCTGCATGGGAATTTCCACCAGAACCTTATTACCCCTCATGACCACGTGACATTGCATGGCAAAGTCCATGATTAGTCGACAGATGGTGAATAAAAATGTTGTGGCAAGATTAGTGGGTTTCACAACTAGATTGGTGCCCCATGAACCCCATTAGCCTCAAATGGTTAACACCTGACCCAACAGGTGGCGTCCCCTCCCTCATTCCATTTTCACGCCCAATGCATGTGTTTAGCAAATGGGTTTTTGGCATCAGAATCACCACCGAAAGCTGGTAAAAGAGGGAGAGAGTTCTTGAAGTTCAGCTGGGCGTTAATTGCGACAAGGAAGCGAGAAAGGCCCGACACCCATTTTCGTCAACGGTCCAAGCTTGTTTGGCAACCAGGCAAGAAACTCATTCAATCCTCTCTTGTAGTGTTGCTAGGAGGTTTGAACAGAGTAGATTAGATGATGTTAGGTTGGGCGGAAAGTAGCTAGAGGGCTTGAGCTTTGAAGGGTACCGATTTGGGATGAAATTGAAAGAGGAAGACTACTGACCTTAGTCGTAGGACTTGATGAGCAACCGATTAGGGAGCGCCACAATAGTATTTGGCTAGAAATGGTAAGACTTAGAGATGAATGTTGTTCAGTGGAGGTTAAGGGAATGAGGAATTGTCTTGTTGGTGAATGAGGACTGTGAAACCATAGACAATTACCGATTGTGGACTACCGATTGTGGACCATGATCTGCGGTTAGGGGAAACAAACAGAACCCAATGACTTGCTTACTATCCTAATGCACGAATTATTGATTGAGGCTTTGAGCAGCTTGTAGCATTGTATTGTTGGCTGTTCTTATTGCTATGCTGTTCTTTCCGGATACGGGCTGATTAATTGAAAACTATACTAAAGGGACGGTTGTGTTTGGTTAGCCCGTTGGCACTATTGATGATATGCACTAATCCTGCATATGTTACTATCCTGCATTTTATGTCATAATAGCACAAACAGCTTAAGTCCTTACTCATACTGAGATGTTGATGCCCCTGAGCTAAGTGCGGGGAAGCACCAGGAAAAAAGGAACCCCTGAGCTGTGTGCGGGGGAGTACCAGGGCCCTGTGTTTGCAATATCTTGCATCTTATGGACGGGTCAACTTCTAGTCGATGGTTGTCGATTGCGTTGGGATTCTCACATGTCACTTGATACCACTTGCATTGCATCCATTCAAGTAAATCTATATGCTGACTTCGTAGAGAGCTGAATAGATGCGTATATTGATGATGCGTGTATGGTCTTGTTGTGAGATGAAATATATATTAGCTCTTTTATTTGCGCAGTCCATTTTTATACTAGTAGTTGATTTAGAGTGAAATGGAAGTAATAAGCCTAAGGACGACAGGGATTGAACGTTTTTCTTGCTGAGCAAAGAGCTCACTCTTGTTGTGACTTATCTTTTCAGGTTAACAGACATGGCAACTCCTCCTAATAGCATTTTTGGAGTACCGGTTGATTATGATGTGGCACCCTATAATTTAGTCCACGTTGATATGCCCTATCTTTAGCTTGTTATATATGTATATATGCTGTGGGTGTACAAGGGAATGGTGGCAGGAGTAGTTCTTCATAGGTTTTATGCGGTCTACATACCCGTGGGAGAGCAGATGATCGGTCCATTTCGATACGTAGCCATGGACGATGCAGAGGAGCCGATGTACATGGAGAGTGTGGTCCTAGAGGACGATCCATCCGAGGAGGAACCCGTAGTGGTGGATTAGGCGTGCTGATTCGAGAAGAAGAAGAGGGAGCCGAAACTTTTTAGTTTTAGCTGGCAACAGTAAATAACACTTGGAGTAGTTACCCGAGCCTCCCAGACACGCCAGAAAACTTTTGAGATCCTAACGATCGATGTAAATACCCTAATGTGAATATCTAATATAAAAAGTATACCACTTAGTAACTCTTTGTCTTGATCTTAATTAGTGTTTTGTTTTACCTCGTTTTTGTCATCGCAACACGTTGTTTATATGCTGAATTGGTTCTCGCATGACTACCTTCAACTATTTATGCATAATAGACACATTAATAAGTCGTAATATGTAGACGTGGCAACCTGGGATGCCACATATGCAATCGAGGGATGTCGACTCCTTTGCAATTGACTCTCGTTGGGGGTTACCCTCGGACGAACTTGCGAGCTCGCTGGTAATCTTGACATTTCGAGCAGAAAGAACTGAGAATGATAATAGCGCAAGTCGCCTTTCATTCTCACTCTTCACACCACATGCATTCTATGACAAAATAAATAACCAGTCAGACAGATTAGTTCTTCCAGTCCTGAGATTGGTTTGCTAAAAACCTATGATTTAGACAATTGAAAACTCATAGCTGATGGAGAGAGCACGGACTACATATATTCATCCAAGGATAAGACTATCAGGAAAATGACACTTGTTCAAGCTGATTAAAACAGCAGGATTGCGCCATTTTGCCGGTGGGCAAAGCCATTGTTCAGGTATTTCCTCAACTATCATGAGTTACGAGGCAAATTCCATGAGAACGGCACCCGCCGATCATAAGCGAAGATCTTTGCCATAATTTGTTGGCGAGAACTACTTGCTCCGCCATTTAAGCGTATCAAATCTTCAGAATGGAAATTCGGTGCCGGTCTGATTTCTTAGGATAGGCTAATGCAAAAAACCCATTGGTATTGAACTTGCAAGAAAAATACCCAACTCACATAAGACTAGATCACCCCTACAGCAAGGTAATCAGAGAACAATACTTTTCATTTGATTTATAACATCCTTACTATGATGAGAAAGAACAGAAATCAGCAAATCTATCCAAGTTGACATCCATCTATTAAACACTTCCATTTTTTGGCTATACAATATTCTGGCAGATCAATACGAACATACACATTTAACATAAATCCCGAGACGACTTGCACTAACACATCTACTTCCAAGTCAGATCAACTTCCTAAGGCTCTTGACAGTGGAAGACATCTCTCTCAAATAGTAAAGCATGGTACATAACTACATTTGACAAGCAATTGAACAAGGACCTTCAATCTAGCTAAGAGTTTACAGTCGTGGAAAACAAGATACAGCTGCATTCAAGCCACAACCTGCATGGGAGGTGAGTGTGACATTTCATCATCTCATCGGCGATATTATCACCGAAAGAAATCATATTCATTTCAGAATAATATTTATGCATCACATCCCTCTATTAGGGCTAGTCATGTACGTAAAACTTCTGTTGCAAACTCAGACACATAAAAATAAACAAAATAACTAATTATTATTGAACATTACATACTACTAAAGCTTAAGTGGATTCATGTCAACAAAACAAGAAAGAAGAAAAAATAAACAGAAAATAAACCTTCATGATTGAGCGGTAAATTTCACAAGCATGTTTCGCTTCCAAGTTATTAGAGCTCTAAAGCATATGTAGGAACCTATAAAGGGAATAGATATGGTTCAACATGTAAATATACACTTATTCTTCCCATAGTGTAGCTAACTTCCTTCAACTCAGTTACCGACAACTGACTTTAAGACAATCAAATTCTGTCTTAAGTAGTCATTTTGATACAGCAACCCAATAAAACAAGTACAAGTACAATGAGCACAAACTTCATTGATAGGGGCATGAAGACCTAGTTTAAGAAGTAGAGGTAAATTATCATTGCAAAAGAACCATGTGCACAACCACGCTCCCCACCCCAGCCCACCCCAGCCCACCCCACCAAAAGATAATAGACAACTATAGGAGGTGATCTCTGATCAACTAAAACATTGCACCGCAGGCATTGCTGGCAAATTCCAAAGAATTCTACAAAATGAAAGCTCAACAATAACCAAAAAGTCTGGCCTTGCTTCATAAATAACTGTCAATGCATAAATCTATCAAACACCAGTTAAGCACTGATCTTTGTTCACCTCTGCCATGTTTTCGTCAAGAAAATCAGATGATTTTGGATTTAGGCAACCATAACTGTCGTAATGGAGAATTCTTAACTGTCTTTTCTGAATTTTAGAGAAGGAAATGTTAGTATTTAAGCATAGCTTGTGGGCCCGTGATCTAGTCATGTTATATTACATTTACTCGCCTTTGTTACACACCAGGCCACCTCCAATTGAATGGTGAAAGCATGCAACATTAACTTCATCTCAGCGGTGGGAGGAACTCTCACAAGTTCCATACTAACAACTCGAGTAAACATGGTTAAAGAAACTAGCTTAAGGAGGTGGAAACACTCAACAAAACAGTTAGAAACCATCACTTCAGACAATGATGAATTTTTCTTAGAATAATTTCCATGTATATCATGCTCGTGCTAATGGATGAGTAATGAGAACAATGCTCACTGCTAATTTGAGAGAGAGGGGCGTAAAAGCCAAAACATCCGGGATTGGATACCTGTGTGTCTATCCTGCATAAGATGATTGGGAAACTGACTACTCATCAAGCAATGCCCAACAATCAGTGACATCAACTTCTGAGGCAGTTCTAACCTATTTAACCATTAACTGCAACCAACACCAGTACTATCATTACCCCTTCAACTAGGTCATTCCGTAATACTTGATAGTGACACTGTCCACAACTGAAGTCCCAAATCAAAAATGGATTATGTGTATCTTCTATATTCATCATTCAAAGGGCTCATACCATAAGCTTGGTTAATTTTATTGCAGATTTTGCCAAGTATACAAAATGAACAAGAATTAAACAACTTTTGCAAGCAATCAAAGCGTTGAGCATATACCTTTTTGAGAAATGGATGTTGTCAATGGGTGAAGCATATAAATCATAAAAATAATTGGTACGATAGTTACGGACATCATCCTTAATCACTCTTGGCCTCTTTTCGTAGAAAGAGGTTCTCATGTCAATAAGTCTAACAATCCAAAGCTTTCCTTCAAAATGCACATAACTTTCCTCCAACAATGCACGGCAATTGCCTCTCGTCCTTTGACAGAATGACAGTCCAATGATATGTCAAACTAGACAGACTGCTAATTTTTCTGTACTAAATGGAAGGATGAAAATACATTAGGAATCACTAGCATTGGCATGATTGAGCTGCACACCGAAAAAGAGGTGATGATGTCCCCCAGAGCGACATCCCTACACTTTTTATGCAGGAGACATATGAATGCAAGATCTATATCTTGATTTAGTCAACAAGTACAATGACATCTTCAACTTGGACTCTGGAAACTGGTTACACCAAAACAAATTAGAACCTTTGTCACCTAAAGTTGAATTAACAGTTACCATTCCGGTTGAGAGGCAAAGGATAGAGGAAAAGAGGCCTTTCATTCATAAGCCTCTTACTTTCTAGGCAGGATAAGCGATAATGAAACTGGACAACATTTCAAACCAAATCAATGCAACCTCGACAAACTCCGATCCCTAATTGAGCTCCCTCATTATGTGCTCATACCGAATATGAGTGTTCTTCATCCTTGAAATTGCTTCAACAACGTTAATCGCATAGAAATCTAATTCACAACTCATCTGAAAACCCATACAAGAGAAGATAATTTTGTTGCAGGAATTAAGGACACAGACATCGCTCCCGTTATTTGCTTCATGGATTTCTTCTCAAACATGTTTCATAGCTTAGTTAACTTATCCATTTCATGATCTTATCAGACAGAAAGTATCATTCCTTCTAGCATGCTTATGTGGATTTGAAAGCTGCATCACCAATGGACACATCGCACAGAAAGCTCAAGGCAGACATATCAACTGGGCACGGGGACATAATAGACCAGTTATGGTAGGTGATATTTACTTTCATCTCATATGTTGCATATTCTATCTGAGAAAATTATAACAGAATGGAGTTAGGTGATATAATTGTAGGGAAAAAAACGAAAATTAGCTGCAGTGAGATAAATAAGCATGATGCATTGACAAATACATCAAGAAGCAGACGAGTAATTTGAGCCACAAAAAGAGAATAATAACAAGAGCATTGCTCTCCTTCAATAGAAAGCCTTAACTGGGGAATTCACCAAGTGCAGGAGGAACTAGAAGCTCAAAATTGCATCTAAACAGCATTTCAATTGCACCTCCATCAATGACAATACTTTTAAGTAACTAATTATGCTGACGGCCCTAGGCGAGGAACGGGTGTTCAGATGCTGGAGATAACTGCATAAACGTGAATTAACTCAAGATCAATGGGAGATTAACAAATGTGTTCAAAGAATTCATCCAATCATGATACAGTTATTGTGTTCACTACTTTGCATGCTTAATTTACCAAAATTGATTCTCTATCTCTCTGTTAGATAATAATTGGTTAGTGGATGCTATTTAAGGATTGTAATTATCAGTGAAACTATAGCTATGAGACATTCTTCAAAAACCGTGCAACACTCTTACTGGTGGCTTGCATCGCACATAACCTGACATCCTTAAGAAGTGAAATGGTATGTGGATGCTATATTCCATTATTTGGGGAGTATACCTATAATTTCTCTAAATGGAGGCCTAATGTACCTTTTGTGGAGCAGTTGAAGGCTTTTCAAGAGCTTATCGACAATGGGAAGGTGACTTATGGTTTCCTGCTAATTTCAATTCTAGCGTCTTAGGCAACCTATTTTCCTTACTGCAACAATGTGATGAATTTTATAGAGAATGCTCCTCCATTGAGATTATGAAAAGTAACTAAATTGCCACGAATATCATATCTCCTGGCTTTCCTGAATGGTCTAAGTTGATCAGTGTATGAGAGATCTAAACTCTTTTTCTTGAGGGGTCATAACATAAGAGATCAACACTTGTTATGGCTGTTGAGCAACAGATTATGCATTTTTACATATAGGAGTAGGTACAAAATGCACTGGCGTGTAGGGTCTGTTTAAAGAATTGCCTATGACAAGTAGAAGTGAAACTTGCTTTTGCATGTAGTCCCATTGTCAACAATCAAGACTTGCTATGGAGTGACAGATTTTGTTCATGAAGCTATAGTTAAGGGATTGGCAGAGATTGTAAGCATACAAGATAGCTACGATTTAATGCCACTTTGAACGTAAATACTTCTTTTTTCGACAAAAAAAAAAAGAACGTAAATACTTCTTCTAACATTGCTCCTTGGAAAGTGAAGAAAGAACAATACTATCTAACGGACATTTGTCTAAAACATTTGTCTAAAGGATATTGTAGGGAAACAAATATTCCACAAATTGAGGATAATAATTTTTTGCTTTGGACAACTTAGTATATGCAAGTTTCATCTTCTCAAGCTCTACCGCTGCTCTACATGTTACAGTGGGATGTATGGGTGTTTCTTGTTTCTGATTGTTGAACTTACGTTCGAGAGATGAAGTGAATGGGATGTCACTTTATATTGAATTTCCATCTGCTGCTGCTCTACATGTTGCAGTGGGATGATGGGTAATTGTTGAACTTACCCCTAGATATGTTCGATAGACGAAGTTAATGCGATGTCACTTTATGTTGAATTTCCATCTTCTCAAGCTCTGCCTCTGCTCCATATGTTGTAGTAGAATTTATGGGTATTTGTTTCTGATGGTTGAATAGAATATTCGATAAGTGAAGTTATGGAAGAAGGCATGGCTACTCTTTCTCGTCATTTCCCAAAGCTTTCACTCGTTGGCTTCTCCTACTAAAAACTTGAAATTCATATGGATTTAAAAAAGGTATTTGTTGGGAAATAATTAGGATGATTTCCTGAAATTATTTTTTCTCTTAATACAGCTACACTTAAGAAATCATGGTCTATCAAGTGGGATACCTCTTGTGCTCCAACATTTGACGAACCAAGCCGGCATCTCAGTAACCACCCTCGTATCTCAACCTCAGGAAGCAACCATAAAATATGCTAGGGTTGCAAAGAAATCCAGGTTAACCATCATTCAACTTGCTCTTGCATTTTCAAGAAACTGGTCGTTCATGACAAGTTCAATCATATGCGAGCAACTAAAAGAAGACATTGGTGCCTTTTTAACAGTTGAGAGGTCTTTGCCATTTCAATTAATGGCAGAAATTGAAGCCAGTTTCAAGCGATACAAAGATACGACCATCTTTAAGGTTAAGGCTCGAGAAACTTTGTGAGCCTAATTCAATTCTTTGCTAGTCTTCTTAGTTATGAAAATTGCCGTATGTACCAATTCAATTCTTGGTTCATCATAGGCCATTACCAGTCTGCAAAAGTCTGGGGTTTTGTATTGTATAATCAATGCACATTCCTATATAATATCGTTATGAGATAACTTAGTTTTTCTTGGTCGAGCAATGAAAATGCACCAGCTTGTAATTCGCTGACAAAAATTGTAAGGAATGTGAGCTTTGCATCATAACTTTATTAGGAGAGCACCCCTATTTATATAAAAGGCCTCTCAAATGATTACCGTTGATCGACTCTAGATTTAATGGTAGAGATTGCATCTCCATATCTACCAACTACCGACACCAGACAAGAAGACTCTAGACATAATACATTTACCATGTCGTTCGTCTTAAGAATATTCTATAGTACTCAAAGAAACCGTAGAGGCCAAGACTCCTAGTCTTGTTAATCATTCGGACTACGTCGTGGATCGGTCGGGCCACGGAAACTCCAATCCATGACACAACCATCTAGGCCAGGAACAACTTTGTAGGATTGGAATCCTAAGTAGGATTTTGTTGAGGTCTTCAAGGATCAGATCGTAGGATCGATTTGTTATATAAAAAAAACAGCATATTTGCCAGATATGTTGTGTGTAAGGTCACATAGTACTATAGTAATAAATTGCAGCTCTCAATAGGTAAAACGATAATTCCGAGACAGAAGACTACAAAGGAAGTGGTTTGTATAGAAAATTTGCATTAATCATTACATTCTCATGCGCCCCCGGCTTGGAAATTCAAGTGTCAGTGACAAGTATGCAGTACGTAAATTTGGTAAATCAATCCACACGGGGGTTTCTATGATCGGGCCAAGTTACGTTTTGCCCCCATGAATTCCGAGAAATGTGAGTTTCCCCCCGTGAAGTTTTGATTATCGTCATGTCCTCCCCAATCTCTTGAAACCCATCGTAACCTCCCCCTGACTCCGCCCAATTTGGTCACACACATGTTAGAGTGGGGAAGGGGACTGTGTATAGTGGTGAGAGACGGAATCGTGATCGCAAGGGCAAATATGCCCTTATCTGGGGTCGAATGACCTTGGATAGTGTACATCGCCCCTTGCCGGAGTCGTAGTTCGTGAAAGATTTTGATGGTATCACAGCTAACTATCCGAAAAGCTTAAGTTAATAGATGAATGTATGGTTTAATACTTATATATTCTAACACTCCTCCTCAAGCTTAGTCCGGGGATTAAAAAGATTTAAAATCGGGACCTCCAACTCTGATACCAAGAAAGATTTTGTGGGACCACGACCAACTGCTCTAAACGCTTAAGCTGTTAGATGAATGCGTGGTTTAATATTTATATATTCTAACACTCCCATTCACGCTTAATATGTGAGGATCTCGTTATTTTGTGATTTTTGTAGATGATCACTCTCGTTACACATGGCTTTATCTTATGAAAAATCGCTTTGAAATTACTCATATCTATCGTAATTTTGTTGCCATGATCAAAACACGGTTTTCTCAAGAAATCAAGGTTTTTCTTACTAATAATGCCATGCAGTATAGAGATGCTGAATTTCTTCGTATTGTTTCTCAGAACGATACTATTATTCATCGTTCTTGTCTAGGAACTTCCCAATAAAATAGTCGAACAGAGCATAAGCATATGCATGTCTTAGATACTGTGCGCACTTTGCTTATCTCAACTTCTTGTCCAAAACAATTTTGGGGAGAAGCTTGTCACACTGTTGTATACGCTATCAATCGTATTCCGTCACCTACTATGGGTAACTTATCTCCTTACGAATGCTTGTATGGCGGGACTCCTAATTATAATCTTCTTTGAGTTTTTTGGCAGTGCTTGTTTTGCGCATTTACTTCCCAAGGAACGTACGAAGTTAGAACCTCTTGCTCGTTTATGTTGCTTTCTTGGGTATGATATTGAGCATATAGGGTATAGATGTGGGGATCCAGTCTCTAATCGTCTACGTGTTTCCCGTCATGTTACTTTTTGGGAATACAAATGTTCTCATCTCTTCGTTCCTTTGAGTTATCACCAACCGTTTATTTTTATTTTTTTTTCACAAATCCTTCAATGGAACTCTTCCTGAAGATGGCACACTTGCATCTTCCTCTTTGGAATTGTCTTCTTCTAATCATAATGCGGGTACATCAAGCGATCCCATTTCGGCGGCCCACGACATGTCCGCACCATCTGCAGATTCTTCATCTTTAGTGCTACCTTCTTCTCCCGTTCGTCATTCTACTCATGTAAGTCAACCTTCCGTTCGACTTCGTGATTTTCATTATAATTCCACTATTGCCTTATTTCACGAGCCTCGCACTTATAGAGAAGCTCGTACTAATCCTCTTTGGCAACAAGCAATTGTGGATGAGTTGCAAGCGTTGGAAAAATCTCATACTTGGGATCTAGTTGATTTGCCTCCCGAAAAGTCTCTTATCGCTTGTAAATGGGTGTATAAGATCAAAACTAAGGCAGATGGTACGGTGAAATGCTATAAAGCTCAATTAGTAGCAAAAGGATTTACTCGGGAGTATGGGATTGATTATGATAAGACTTTTGCTCCAATTGCACGTTTTACTTCTGTTCGAAGTCTTATTGTTGTTGCCTCTATCAAGCAATGGTCTATGTTTCGGATGGATGTTAAAAATACATTTCTCGATGGCGATCTTTCCGAGGAAGTATATATGGAACCTCCTCCCGGATATACTGCTTTTGACAAAGTATGTCGATTACATCGAGCATTATATGGACTGAAGCGGGCTCCTCGTGCATGGTATTCTAAGTTCGGTTCTCCCATGGAACACCTTGGATTTAAATCCAACCCTTATGATAATGCTCTCTTTGTTCACCGAACATCTTGCGGGTATATTATGCTCCTTTATAAGTAGATGACATGGTCATCACCGACGATGATCAAATTAGCATTGCGAATCTCCAATAGTATCTCAATCAGCAATTTGAATGAAAGATCTTAGTAAACTCAATTATTTTTTAGGCATGGAGGTTACTTCTGATTCCTCAAGATATTATCTTTCTCAAGCTAAATATGCCACTAATCTTCTTTCTCAAGCGGGACTTACCGATAACAAGATTGCTACTGCTCCCATTGAAACTAATGACAAATTTAATGATAAAGATGGGACTCTTCTTCCCAATCCTACTCTTTATCGGCAACTAGTTGGCGCTTTTGTATATCTCACTGTCACTCGTCCCGATATCGCTTATGCTGTTCATATTGTCGGTCGGTTTATGATCGTGCCTCGAACAACTCATTTTGTCGTTGTTCTTCGAGTTCTTCGCTATGTTAAGGGCACCACTTTATTTCATGGTCTTCACTTTTATGCTCAATCTGCCTTGGAGTTGAAGGCTTATTCCGATGCTGATTGGGCAAGAGACCCTCATTATCAACTCTCCACTACCGGCCACTGCTTCTTTCTGGGTAACTCACTCATCTCATGGCGTAGTAAGAAACAAACCGTTGTTGCTCGATCTAGTACGGAAGCATAATATCGTGCTCTTGCTGATACAACGGCAGAGTTGTTATGGTTATGGTGGTTACTAGAAGACATGGAAGTTTGTCATACCGGTGGAACAGTGCTTTATTGCGATAATCAGAGTGCTATCCAAGTAGCTCATAATGACGTTTTCCATGAACGCACCAAACATATTGAAATAGACTGCCATTTCATACGCTCTCACGTGCTTCGGGGTACTCTTCGTCTTATCTCAACTTCATTGGCTAATCAAATTGCTGATGTATTTACTGAGACATATCCACCTGGGCGCTTTCAAGATTTTTTCTCCAAATTCCAGTTGACTTCTTCCATATCACCTTGAGTTTGAGGGGGACGTTATAATAATTAGATTGATTCTGTTAGATATATTACAATTACGATTTTATGAATCGTAATTAGGTTCTATTGTAATTGATATTGTAATATTACGTTACTATAGATAACTGCTTTGTAAAACCTATAAATAGGCTCCTGTATAGTCAATGGAAGATGTACAGAAATTTCACAATTACATTCTCCACTTCACTTTATCTATTCGCTTTATCTGTTCGCTTGAGATTGACTTCGGCGAGGGGTTGCAAGCAGACTTGGTCGTGCCTGGGTCCTATCTCCAGTCGATTTCAGGTAGAGATCGATCCAGGCAACTTCCAACCAAGAGCGTTGCATTTGGTGTATAATTACTTTGATGTGGACGTATCGCCAAGTTGCCTCTTCCTTCTTCGACTAGGCAAACAATAATTGAGATGACGACACGCATGTTGGGTTCAAATGACAAACAGCTTTCAGCACGAGATAATCGCTCTTTTTCCATTTCCTTCTCTTTTTGTAATAAATGAAAACCTAACGAAGAGTTATAGAAATAGTGCTGAAACTCTAATGGCTATAATATAATTTCGACATTTCATATATGAAATTTGTTATGACCACTGAATCCAACAAAATGTTCTTAACTTTTCGAATTCATAAGCTCGTGCAGAGCACGAGGTTTCTCTCGTACTTGTCAAGGGTACTTCGATTATTGATGCTGAAGCGTCTTATTATTTTAAGCTTCTATTGAATACCCATAATATGATTTTCGGAAAAAAAAACTTTTATTAGAAGAATTGTTTGTGACGTCTAGGAAAATTTGTCGAGGGAACATGAGTTTTTCTAATCATCAACAATTGTGTAAACTTTGTCGCCGACAATGAAAATAGTCTTCACTCCATCCGTATTTGTAAAAGATACAAAAGATTGTTTAAAAAAAAAATGGTATCCCAATCGTTAATTTTACAAGATAAAAAGCATCCCGAATTAAAACGAATCTAGTTGATATTTTTAATTTTTTGGCGTACTATATGAAGTTATCCTTTTCAGTAGTAGATAAACAAATCAACCTCAATGATAGCAGGGCAATAAAGCTAAGAAAAATACCAACCAAGGACAAAGTAATTGTCAAAGCGGAACACAAATGTCGTATTGTGAACTCAAAGAATAAGAATAGCATCTCGTCACTCTTATTCATAAAAACTAGCCCGGAAGGGCAAACAAATTAACTCAACTTACGGTCCTTTGTTTTGATTTAAAACAACTCATTATATAGAAAACGCGTAATCCACAAGCCAAAATTTATTGTTTAGTGATTATGTGGTCTAGGTGGATCATTGATTGTGGACTATCAATCCAATTCTATCGAGGTTAGGGTTTTATTAGTGAATACTTCTAAAGCACACTTTAAGTTTTCGGTAAATAATATTTAAGCAATGCATCGTCATCGCATTAGAAATTAAGAAATTTCTTTGTTTTAGGGTGCACTTTTTTTTTAGGATCATCAACTATTTCCACAGCAATTTTCGAAAAATCATTGCTTAGCAAACAATTTTATGGATGGTGAAAATATTATGAGTTGATTGATCGTCTTAGCGACACAAACAATCTTGACAAAAATATTTTGTATATTGTCGATTTCGCACGAAATAAATATATTGTAAGTACGACTATTAAGTGTCGCGTACCTATCAACAAGACTTTTGTGCTATTGTCATTCAAAGCAAAGAGAAACTCTCGATTTTAAGTTATCTCAATAAATTTTTTCTTCTCCAAACGGTGTTAATTATTCAATATGGCCTTTTTTGAATGTGTAAATTTTTTTTTTTATCTCCCGCATTTTCAATATAGAAATTCTGAACTTTTTTCCTAATCTACAACAATCTCCCTAAAAAGATTTCAAAATTTTGGGAATTTCTTTCTTTCCACAAAATTATTTTCATCTCCCACATTTATTCAAAAGTATGGCAAAATGATTTTCACTTTATTTTTCTGTACTAGAATAAATGTCAAACTTTATAATGATGTAAGAAATTAATGTTCATCAGTTTTCAACCAAACCAAACCAATACAAACCAAATAATATTAATATTAAAGAAACAATCAATTTCACATCGTCAATCCACTGCCAGAGAAACTTCTTGGAGTCGTCTCCTCTGCTCTCTCTCTCTCTCTCTCTCTGCGCGACGACGTTACCAGCTTTTAGACTTTTCTTGAAAACCTTCCTCGCTAAGGAAAATCTGCCCATCGCTCGAATCATTTTCTTTCATTTTCCCCGTTCTTTGGTCCAAAAGGAAATTCTTCGTTTTTATAAATTTAGACGCGCTTTAGCATGCTCAACGCCTTTTGGGAGGGGCTGAGCTAATTCACTGGAATGATGAATTGCTGATTTTCTTGCTTTTTTTTCTCGGGACCCATTTGACGGGAAGCAGAGAATTGGGGGTGTCTTTCTCGTTTCCCTTCGGCTTCAGAAAGAAAGGGCCAATTTTGGTTCATATTTTCTGTTGCTGAATCGAAATCTGAAGAAGGGGCAATTTTTGTCGGTGTTGATTTTTGGGGTGGGTGCGAGAAGACATGGGTCAACAGCAATCCAAGGACGAGTTGGTGTATCAGCAGGTCAGCTATGGCAACACCGAAGGAATCAAAGCCCTCTGCAGAGAAGGCGCTGGCCTCGAGGTAAATTTCTTGTTTTGTGCATCTTCTCTCTAAATTTAGGCTTTCATGTATGTCATCGGATCACGATTGTTTTTGGGTAGTGTTTAGATTGTCTCTGTTTTTTTCTAATTGTAATGTTAGAAGAGGGGATTCTTCTGAAGTTGTTGTGATGGGTCATTTTTGGGTGGTTTTTGTCGGTGCAGTGGATCGACAGAGAAGGGAAGACGCCTTTGATAGTCGCTTGTATGAATGCGGAGCTGTATAATGTTGCCAAGGCTTTGATCGAGTTGGGCGCCAACGTCAATGCATACCGACCCGGTACCATTTTTTGTTAGGATTCCGCATTTTCTGGGGGGTTTTATGCTGTTTTTTCGTTGTTGTGCTTGGTATGAATCCATATGACGCGGTCTGAGATGATAAATTGTTCTAGAAAGGATGTGTTTTGGGCTGAGTTTATTCTAGGAACTAGTTTAGAATCATGTGCGAGCGATATCTCGGTTGCTTCCAGTAATAGCTCTCCTTTTGGCTCAGAATTGGGCTAGTTTGGTTGATTTAACGTGTCAAACCATCATTTGAACTATGACATTTAGCATATTCACATATCATTCTCTGCATGTGTTAAGTGCCGCGTTGCATCTAGTGTTATAAGTTATCTGTCTATATGTCCATGTCTTGACTCTTAACTTGGTAATTTAATGAAGGTCGCAATGGTGGCACTCCTTTGCATCATGCAGCTAAGAGAGGCCTCGAGAGTACTGTTAATTTACTTCTTTCTCATGGAGGTCTGTGCCAATAATTGTTTAGTAGTTTACATTATGCTAATTGAAGTTTTTACCCAGCTTTCTGCTATCTAGCTTGTGTAATGTATCTGCACATTTTGATCCTTCAGCAAATGCACTGTTGATAAATGATGATTGTCAAACTCCACTGGATGTGGCGAGAGCTAAAGGATACGCTAATGTTGTCCGTACATTTGAGGTATGTCTTGTGGAAAAAACAAAATTGTATCCCGTCAATAAGGGAAGTCTTACTAGATTAGATTGACTTGTCTAACTTTTAATGCTTTTAGGGTCACATGGGATTATTCTCTGGTTGGTTGCGGGAGTTTTATGGTCTTGGGTTTCTGGAAGTACTTGCTCCTCAGTTGCTTTCAAGAAAAGTGTGGGTATTCTAGTTTTAGTTTTTACTTTAGTAGGCAACGTTGTGTTTGCTTTACTTTTATACACTCATCTCTTGTAGCTGTGCCTTCTCTCTGTTGGCAAAATAGATGGATCATAAGCTGTTTCTCCAACGGCCTAATTTTATTTATTTTTTTTAACGTTCTTCTTTTTCCAGGTGGGTAGTCATTTACCCTTGTGGTTCTCGAAAGCCCACAAAGCCATTCAAGTTGGAAATGGCAATATATCCTAGTATGCAGGTACCAATCCTTTGTTACCAATATGTTACCAAGTTGCAATTAAAAGTTTTCAACTTCACATATGTTAGTATTTTGGGTTTAAAATGTATATACTATTGTTTTTCTCCTGCTATGTCATTGCATGAGCTCTCATAATTCTTCTGTTTTTAGTCCATAAATTGATGCCCGCTCTAGGCACGAATCACCTATCCAATTGAGTGATTATACCTGCAGATCTTCTATGTATGCAGCATCCACTTGATGTTACGAGTCTCTTTGACCTTTTGACACCCTTTTCCCTCGCTGTGTTTTCTTTTTGGGTTTCGGACTATATTAGTTAAATCTGATTCTGATGTTCTCTGGGTTTTGGTTGTCTCTTTGCCCCTCGTAATCATGTGGCTTAAGTCATGTCTGCTTGTGCTAAAATGATGGCCATCAAGTCTATCCGCTGATTCGGCACTATTTATAATGTGCAGGATGCTCAACCTCGAGCAATTGTTGCATTGTGGAATGCCAACTTAGAGGAACCTAAATTCCACCATTTTGATCATTCAGTGACAATTGTCGACAATTCTTCAAGTAATAACTTGTACTGGGTCTTATTTTCAAATTTATTTTGACAGTATCAATCTGTAGAGTATGAGTTTAATTGAGCTTTATGTAAATCGAAGTCCCAAGGGGCAGGAGGCGGAGACACAGGAGGTATAGGCCACGAACAGATAGGCGTAAGTATAGTAATTGCTCCTTTTTTACAATTAAATGAAAGCTTCAAATTTTGTAGAACTGAGGAGTTAGTTCCCATTAGAGTTTGTTAGAATATCGTGTAATTATGATGACCCACGCACGCCCGGCCTCCAGTTCCAAGTACTTGTCCCTATTGGATAGGAAAATGTTTGAGGATCATCTTTGCTTAATGAGTAGTGGGACATTAGAAATTCTAATACTCCGCTTTCACTCAATTTGTTAGGTATACTTAGGCTGAATTTTGTTTTTGTTTGCAGAGACCCGTTATAGATTCGCACCTGCCAATGAAAGTGACAGACAGCAACTCCAGTGGTTTTGTGATGCATGCAAAGGGATTCCACAGGTATTGCGCAGATTAGTTTCATTTTGGGATTAACTCATGAGTGAGACAGAAAAGTGAATGTAATGCTGTAGTTCGTATCAATCCTGTTCTTGACTAGAAATTTTAATGGCTTTGTGGATGTTACACCTTTAGGTGGTGGTATTACCCTAGTCACGATACTTCTTATGATAGTCTGTGCGTGAGTCTTTTTAGTGTTACTTATGTTGTCAAGTTTCAATGCGACTTGCTCACAAAGTCGTGCGGTAATTATCGATAGCATTTGTGCATCTAATATCTTTTAGTGGGAAAAGGCTCGGTCATTCAACTTTCAGGATTTTTTGTGATGAGGTATCAGTAGTTCCATGTCATGGGATGTCAGTATTTAATCATGAGAGAAGAACTAGAATCTGTGAATTTAAATCAGACAGCGTGAACGATACATGTTTTTTGTGAACCTTTTTTTTTTCTAAGATGCATTTTTATGTTGAAACTGCAAATATTTCAGGCCACGCAGCCAGCATTTTTGCGACCTGCGCAGCCACCGGTTCAGGCAACTGCACCACCTGCCGCAGAGGATCTGGAATTAGCAATGGCAATCAACGCCTCCATCCAGTCGGCTATGCAGGATGTGCCACCACATTTTCCTGCTCAGCAAGGTGTTGGGACAAGTGCATCCACCAGTTGGAGTAATTCTGCAGAAGTTACGAGTCACGGTGATTCAAGTGCAGCAGCCGCGACAGCTCCATCCAAGGATGGCTGCAGTCCAAGCAATGAAATAGCTCCTATAGCTGTGCCACCTCAAAATATTGAAGGTGTCAGTGAGAACTCCGTCTCTGCTCCATCAGCCCCTCCAGCAAATGTTGAGGTTGTAGAGGACGGCCCGATTCAATATCCATCCATCGACATCAGTCCGATTGATATGTCCGCTCCATTAATCAGCGACTTACCACCTGTTGGCTCTAGCGGGAGCAAAGAAGACGGAAGTGAAGAGACGTGCTGTGTCGTTTGTTTGGATGCTCCCGTTCAGGGAGCTTGCGTGCCGTGTGGGCACATGGCGGGCTGTATGTCTTGCTTGGAAAAGATCAAAGCCAAGAAAACCGGGTGCCCAGTTTGTCGTACCAAGATTGACCAAGTCATAAGGCTGTATGCTGTTTGACTATGAAGCTTCGCCTATCTCGAACAGGTACGGTGATTGTTATTACAATGAGGTGTTAAGTTGGTACTGTGCATGCAAGTTTTCTTGAAGGTTCACAGGTTGAGATTGCTTATAGCTTGGGGAGTAAAGAGAGTATTACGTGTTTGTGCAGATTGAAGGAAAGGTGGTTCCAGAAACATGAAGGAGCGTGACTGCAGTACAGATAGATGATACCGAGTTCTCTGCATCTATGTGTTTGTCCGATCCGTAGATCGGCTTGTGGTTTTGTAATATATGGTCAGCAGCATCTTTATCTCCAGTATGTGGCATGAATTGAGAGCACAATTGGATTGCTTTATGTTGTGTGGAACTGTAAAGCAAAGAATGATACCATGTCTTTTGTCGATAGCATTTCCCCTTGCACTGACCCAACTTCCACTACTATTTGCAAAATGTGAATGATTGGCGAAATCGGGCTCCCTCTCTTTTCCCAACTGGGCCAACAGTCGTTCACATGGTCCGGACCGAAACAGACCATGGGATCAATCGGTTAATCTTGTCGATGTGGTCCGGTCTGGTCCAGCCCTGTCTTGTTTTGAAAAACCAAACATTGCTTGATGAGTGCATTTGCTAAATAGGGGATTTAGTAAACCAAAGTGGCGAAACTTTAGTTTTGTTATTGATCTCAAATTGGCCGGAAAAAAAGTGTTTCTGTTAAAGAGCTTGAGGCATCTTATTGGGTGGTCTAGCTGGGGAGACAAAAGTGGGGCATCGGATGAGTCATGTGAACGATAATACCAGTATCTGTTCTCGTTACTCATTGGATGTTTTTCAACGAAGTCATTAGTTCATTGGATCTGATGGTGTAAAAGGGGCAAAAAAGAAAGGCAATGTTAGATCTTTTCCTATTATTGTAGGGTGCATTAGGAACTGTACACGACGATGCTCGACGGAGAGATCGCTTCCACGAAAGGAGTTGGGAGGCCTTTCGAGCATCCCGAATGATCCGGATTCGATATATAGGCGCTCTTCTCATCCACGAACGCTAGGGAAATTATCGAATCTTGAACGAGGAAGACGTGCACGAATGAAACGAACACGGATATAGGATTAGCCTTTTTCAACTCTCTGAATGGGACTCTCTAATCAACTTTACAAGGTTCTGTCATTTCAGAGGGCTTTACTGTTCTACAATTCATCATCAAAATAGAGAAATCCTAGGATCCTTTCTAGTTTGTGATTTACTTTAACATGCTGGGCACTCAATGTCTCAATGGACAAAAGATTGGGACAGTCAATACACTTTGATCCTATGTCCCCTTTGCTAATGGAAAGAGGGAAAACAACAGGAAAAAAAAGGGGAATATGTGTCGGCAAAATATTTGTCTATTTGCCACGTGTCCCGGATCTTGATCTTTGTACTCTTCTGTGATTTTCGAAAGGCTATCGCTTTAATTATGTACTAAGAAAGAGTAAGTCAGTAGCATCTCATTTAATAATTATTAAGTCCTTTTTCTATTGTGGAATAATGCAGGAGTTAAGGGATCTTCCAATTTTAATTGAACATGAGAAAAAATTTACCAGAAAGATTAAAGAGGAATGATAAGGACACTAGAAATTTAATTGGTTCGATCCGAATATTAATACCTATTGTTATAATTATAGTGAGTTAATGGATCAACCAAAGTGAGCAAAGCGAGATACGACTCTTCAGTTCACGTGTCTCTTCAAATCACTTGTCCCTTCATTTCACGTAATTCTTCATTCTCGCTACAGTTTCGACTTTAATATTGTAGTTATTAAAGGTTCACAGCTCAACAAATGTGAGCATAAACGATATGACTATTGAGTTCATATCTTTTCAGTTTTCTGTTGTTGTTTTTACTATCTATAAATAGACATGTCTCATTAGTCCAATAGAAAGACCAAAGGAACTCCTCTAATTTCCCTTGTAGTCGTTCTCTAAGAACTCCTCTAATTTCCCTTGTAATCGTTCTCTAAGTATGTCGGTTTCGAAAAGTGTTCGACAGATTCATGTTCATATAATGCTAATACAAACGAGTTCGAGGTGCTGTATCTTGGAAGGCATAACTCATAAAACCGCTTAGCACCATTAGCAAGAACTAATCGCCTTAAGGAAATTTGGTTAGTTATACCTCACCTCCTATTTAATCTTGTTACAATTTTATAGGCTCAATACCCAAAAAATCCCCCAACTTTAGCATATGTACCAATTATATCCAGAATATTTTTTATATCATAAAAAATTTTCAATTTTTACTTTTGTTCTAATTCTACCAGCCTAATAACCAAAAAAAGCCCACAACTTTAGCATATGTCTCAATTATATCCAAAACTATCTCATAAAAAATTCTTAACTTTTAATTTTGTCCCAATTTTACCGTTGTTAGCATTTCGTCCATAATCACCGTTAGTTAATCTTGCATGATATTTTCAAGTCGTTAATGAATTACAACTCAGCAAAATTGATATGAAAAAATCCCTAACTTCTCTTACTTTGTCTGCTTCCTCTACACATTGTCGGGAGATACAAAGTTGCTCAAGACGACGCATTTCGAATTCTCCCTAGTACTCAACAGCATAAAGAATGGCTAGACGTGGAGAGCTAATTATTTTGACGAACAATCTCAAATCTTGCCACCTCTGAAACCCGTTGTTGCCGAACTTCGAAGATTCATTGGTAAATTCGGTGAGAAAATTTGAGCCGCGTTGGATTAAATAACGGTAATTATGAACGGAAGGCCGACGGTGGTATAATTGGGACAAAGTAAAAATTAAGATTTTTTTATGAGACAAAAAAAATTTTGGAAATAATTGTGATAGATGCTAAAGTTGGAGTTTTTTTGGGTATTAGGTCTAATTTTATAGCAATCTTTGCTTCTTCTCTGTTTAATTGTAACATCGGTGTTTTCTTCACTTGTTGAGAAGATCCATTCAATATATTTACTCATAGGCTTGGTCATTATTAAAGTTGTTATCACTTTCTCAGAGTTATCATTTTTTGGGTTATAACAACCAGTATTACGTGCTTCCCACAATACTTTACTACTTAATTTTCAACACCTACTTCACATGAAGAGCCGGCTGCCAAGAAATTTACTACGATTTCGTATGTTACAGAGTTTGCAATAGCTTGATGGCTTGAGTATTTCTCGGCCCCAAATCACAATCAAAACAAACCCCCTAGTGTTATGTTAGATTCTCTCGAACAGAACTCACCCAAAACAAAACAAAGAAGTCACAAAAGAGAAACCCCGATATTATTCTTGTTTGGTCTTCTTTGTGTCCACCGAGGATAACTCCATCTCCTGTATATGAAAAAGATATTTGTCATCAAAACAGGAAATACCCTTTTAAGAAACCAGCTCAAACTAGGAAACCCGTCAAATAGGATACTCACCTGAATAGGATTTTCTTTACGTGTTCAAAGTTGAGACGTATTCTTGATCCGATAACATACAAAGCGGAATGTGAACATTTTATGTTACTCCTCAGTGCGAGCTACTAAACTTGATCCCAAACATCCAAGTCTGTTGCCAAATCTAGGGCTAATTGTATATTCAATTGGTTAATGACGTCTTAGTTTTAATTCATCGATTTAAACGAAAAAAAAAACCCTTAATTTAGTTTGTTCCCACGTGGACTTTGTTTAGCAAAAGATGAAGGGGAACAACATCGTAGGACAAAACGGACACACACTTCCCCAAATAAACCAGTCCTTTCCAGAAAATAAAACGGGGCGGGGGGGGGCGGGGAGGGGTGGGAAAGGACAGATAAAGGTAAGAACATAGTCCTAAATTAAGCAAATCCTACCTGGGCTTACTATGTCATGCACGAAATATAGCTGTCAGCTGATCATCATAGTTGTATCCTTAAGAACGGAAAATAATTAGGTGCTCGAGACATATCATTTTATCAAGTTGCGTGGTAATAAGATGGTCTTTCGTATCTCGTTTGAGTATTTTTCCCTAAATAGAGGACTATGTGACCATCGCATAAATTGCGCATCGCACTATATATGATTTCATACAGGTCTAACCTTGTCAAATGAGATAACATGGATTGCCAAAAAAACAAAAACCCAAATAAAAATCATGTCATTGTCATTATTGTTTGTGCATTAAAAATGGCACATGTAGATTTTGTTACCACCTCTCTTAAAGATAGATCAATCTCTGGTTTATTTTTCTCTAAATTTTTGGGTTATAATTATCCACTGCTAACTCAAATAGGTTTAATTTCCATTTGGACAACATAGAAGTTTGATCCATATATGCAACTGTAAGAGTTTTTCTAATGTGGACTATATTAATACAAATTGTAATTTTCCGTTTCGCGGGATTGATCCAATAAAGCAATATATAAATTCGAGACTAGCTTGTATAGGCCGAGTAGACCCAACCTGTAATGAGAATGATTGTGGTTGAAAACTCTATAAACAATGCTCAAGTTTCTCATCTAACATGATGTACAAATAACCTCATATAAAAAGTAGATACATAACATAATGTGGGGAGCAGTCTTATCAAGTCAACGATACATAGGGCAATAGAGGAGAAGCACTTGAATCTTGGATCGTAAACTATTCCGCATCAAGAACGATGGATTATAAATCAAGTGTGCAAATCCATTTTTTCTCTATTATTGTGTTCTAGATTCTAAAATTTTAGGACAACGTCTTAAATAAAACAAGACATGCTACCGGGTTAGCTCTTGCATATGCTTCTACAATCAGGAAAAGTCACAAAAAGGTCATGACGGTCCATGCACAAGGACTCAAATGCACACAACTCAAGCAGCTACTCTTATTTTTTTGACAATATTTCCTAATAATCTATAATTTCTTCCTCTTTCTTTTTCAGTTCGAAAACCACTGGGAAATCCCCTCACGACAGCTTCCTATGAACGGTCATGCAACGCACTTTTCTGGGGTCCCTCTCAGTACATCCATCACATGGAATTACAGTGCTCGTTGCCCCACCTTTTGAGGGCTTCCAAAAGTACTCTTTGGCATCCCATAATTTACCAGTTATTTATTGCGTGCAATTGCTCAACACTGTGTCAAATTCGATGAGAAATGCAGAGGCATCTCGGAATTTGTAAAGAGCTAAACTGAATTGCAATTAGGGTTAGGGTACGTGAGTTGGTTTGGGGATTGGCTAACATCTACTGACAAGCCTGAGCTTTGCAAGTACAACAACTGGCTTTGGAGTTAAAACCTGGCGGTGTTGGCCACGAAACAAGGCAGCAATTGTGCTCCCTCCTCCTCCTCGGGCCAAACAACCCTTCACTTCATATTTCCATGTGCCCGTTCTCTCTCTCTCTCTCTCTCTCTCTCTCTCTCTCTTACTTTCCTAATTTCAAGCTCTGATTTTTGTTTTTCTCCACCTAGGGAAAGCAATGTTTGTTCCGTCTGCACAGAAAAAGAATTAATTATTATAAAAGGGGTTCACATGGGGAAAATCAAATAAAAACACATGTAGGAATATGGCATTACAAAAAAGTTGACAGCGAGTGTTCTTTTTGGTACTCATTGTTCTCTACGTAAAGCTACAAAGAAACGTATCCAACTGTCCATTTAAGAAAGAAGAGAACTTAAGCAATATATGTTTCTTTGTTTATATACAAATGTACCTTTATGCATATGAACTAGTTCCAATGTCTTGAAGACTAAAAGTATTCGAATTTTGAGCACAAAAATTTACGTAAAACCCTTTATTTGTTAAGACATGTACATGTTTGTCTTTGGAACTTTAAGCGGTACACGTTATCTCTTGAACTTTCTTTTTATTGTTCCGATTGACCCTCTTTTCACTAACTCATTATCGATCATACGGCATGTCACCGCTTAAGAATAGAGATGTGCTTTCTACTTTTTGTTGCTGAAAAGGAAAACTACTCTCCCCAAAATTTAGGGTGTTATGCATTTCCTCACAACTTTTAGCAATGACTTTAATGGCAAAATTTTCTTTAACGTTTGATAAGAAAAAGATAAGAAAATCTGAGCAAAGAGTGATTTAAGATGAATTTAATGCCAAAGTTTGGCCCAAGACCGATATTTGCATGGTTAGACTCACCGCCCAACACTCCTATGGTGTTATAGTGATAGACTCGTCAATTACAGATGTCTATAGGACGCATTGAGTATCTATTTCAAGTCCAACACTTCATAGTAAGTGTGAAAATCTTTTGTTAATTAACGTCTAAAGAGTATAACTACACTCTTCCTTCCTCTCGATCCTCATTGTCTGCCAAAAGAAATGAATTTTTCTTTCACAAACAATGGCAGAAGAAAAATTGGGAAGAAAAATGCTACAAAATTTAAATTTTCCCTCCAAACCCATCGTACAAAATTTTAGGCTCCTTTTCTTTTTTTGAGAAAAAAAATGAGACGTTTTCAAAAAATGATTTCCAAAAAGTTATATTTCAAAGAAAATGATAATATTTTTCGATATTTAACTGAAATATGAAAAGGACTCGAAAAATATTTTCTGTCATTTGGTATAGAAAATCAGATTTGATTTTTCTCCATGCACTACTTTGAATAATTTTTCTTGGTTTTTATTGTCATTTTTTATTTTAAAATTTTGATTTATTTATTTAATATTATTTTTTTCTACTGGTTTTGGTCGGTCGTCGGCCGCAGGCGAGCTTGAGGCTCGGACGATCCCGGCGAACTCTAGCCTCGCCATAGTGTTTGCGACCGTCAAGTCGCGTCATGGTTGGAGGAGTCGCGGGGAAGGATGGAGAAAAGAAAAAAGAAAAGAAAAGAAAAGAAAAGAAAGAAAATGAAAATAAAAAATAGTATAAAAGAAAATGAATGCAAAGGAATTGAGGGGAACAAAGACAAGAGAAAACGTTTTCATCTTTTCAAAAAGAGGAAAATATTTTTCTCAATTTTGAAGGATTTTTTTCATAGATAGAAATTGTTTTCCTAGACTAGTTCATTTTCTGCTAACCAAAAATCTAAAAATTCAAAAAATGTTATCTCGAAAATTATTTTCGGCGAAATAAATAGAGCCTTAGATTTCTCCCATTTTGCACCCAATTTTCCCCTTACCTCCATTTTCTCTCTTTTCTCAAACAAATGACCAAAAAAAAAAGACTAGGAAAGATGGCTTATTCACCTTTCAGATGTGGCGTTTGAGGTGAAGACAGGGAAGCTAATAAAATAATATTAAAGCGATGACTGGTCGATAAAAACTAAAATTCTTCTCCGTACCAATTTGATGGAAAAAAAATTAATGAATTATTGTCATCGGATTCTGGTGCAAGTGGGTAATTTAAAGTCAACATACTGTTTTTGTAATAATTTTTGCGTAATGACTAGATTTAGGATGACTATTCTCTATTTAATGGACCTACCGTACATAAACTTTGCTCGTCCATCTTCAAAACTCTCTCCAGAGAAAATCAAGCGAAGTTTTCATTATGCCCTCCGAATTAACATCCAATTACATATTACACCATAAGCTTTAACTTCTTTCGCTTCCTGTAATTCCATTTTTGAAAAGTGACAGAGAGAGTCTCCGAATTTTGATCCAGTTAATTTGTTCAATGTATTTTCTGAACTGATTGTAAATGTTTAACGTGGTCCTTCCATTGCTGAAACGACAAATCGATCATCATTAATGACGTGGATTATCATATACTGAGTTGGATGTTTAAAAATGATGAATCGACATGTTTACCTTTTTAGCCATCTACTTTCGATAAGGACGCAAATTATTGTATCATGATTTGAGATGGGTATCTTGCTTGGATAATCCACGTGTAACTTGTTTTTTGTTGTTTACGGTCCAAACTTAACGGATTGAAAGTCACATGAGCAAATTCCGTTAACTTGAATTAATGAAAGGATAACATATAACATTTTTATATTGTTAGATATTCTATTGAACATCTACTAATAGTTCAATGGCCATATTGAATAAATTAAAATCAAGAAATGACATTGCACATTGAGTCAAAGTTCAAAAATCATTAGTGTTATTTCCCGCCAATTTACCGGTTACCCCGAACTTTCACTCTTTCGGATGAAACCCCGAAGCTTCAAATCCTTGTCGTTCACTCCCCTAACTTGTAAATTATTTCGTCCATTTTCACCGACAGCCCTTTTTCCTGTCAAAATGTGTAGTGCAACAGGATTCTTCGCTTGCAATGAAGGATTGCGCCAGAGGTAGGTCATTGTCGTCCATAAAGAGAGCTTCTGAAAATCATGTACATTGCAGGTTTAGCATAGATACATTGGCGATATCAATGAATGACCTTATTTGGAAGTTGGAGATGGTACAATGTAAGAGCACGGACAACTTCATTCCCAGAATTCTATATCTAGCTTACGATCCCATTATGCTCTAGGATGGTTAGGCTATAGGCCACCCATCACATGACATAAACACATCCTGCGACGTCGTACACCACAAAAAAGCAACAACAAAAAAAAAGTTTCGGTCTTAGAGATCATAGAGTTGGTGGTGATTAGTGCTCGTGGTCGGTAAGCGAGCGAGAGATCACAGCCATTGGATCATCAATAGCCACCAAGAAAGAAAGAACTTTCTTTGGTTGCAATCAATCGGAGGCGTGCATGGCTGAGTTGAGCGGTTTATGAATTGGTTCTGCGGTTCTTAAAATTGTCCCATTTGGAATTGGCGCATTGAGCTCCGTAAGCTCTTGGTCAAATTCCGTGTGTTCGAGTAGATTCCGCCAATAAAGGCGACTTACACCTCTATCGCCTCTCGACTTTACGTTACTTATGTAATAAAGTTTATAAAACCAACCGTTGTTGAAAGATGAAGATCTCGATGCACAAGTGAATCGAAGTCTCACATTGTACATGAGTGGATGGGTTAAATGGCTTATAACATGGTTTTGCGAGTTCCAGTGATGATGTTGTGGAGTCCAATAAAACAAATGCTCCTAAGAGTGTACATGTAATTGATGAAGTTGTGAAGTTTGGAAGAGGAAAGTATCTTGCTAAAGGGTATATTCATGACTTTATATGCCCTAGACACTTAATTATATATTGGGGCAGTTTCTCTTATATTTGTAACTCGATATCGATACCAACAACAAAGGGATTGCCTAATGCAGCACTGTGGTTTTCCCTTTCTGACTCTAAAAGGGTTTTCCACGTGAAAATCCACATGTCTTTTTCTATGATTTTTCTCTTTTACATTTTATGTTTTTAAGAATTGGAATCAGAGCCTAACTCGGCGGAATTGGGGGGACCAACGAAGATGGAAAAAGGAAAGGTGAAAAACAATCGGCACGTCGGTAAGGACTTTGGTTTCTAGAAAATGCAAATCAAAAATATGTTGTGTCGGAAAAATCATTAGGTCTCATGTCACTCATAAATTCTCAATCGAAATTACCCGGTCCCACATCCCCCGTTCAATTGAAGGGCCATCAAGAGCTCAAGCTCTGAAGCCTCGGACAACTTCATCGACTCAAATCAAAGTCAAGAGTCTGCTCCATTCCCCAGTGACCTTCATCCATCCAAGCTGAAACAGATCGAGACATTCAACTTTCAGGAAGATACCGAAACGAAGCTCTATAAGAATCAAGTCTCGATGACCCCGGCATGTTCGATCTTCTAAGGTCGAGTTCATTCCAATCATGGGGTTAAACACCCTGACGATCTTCAAAAGGCCAAGTTCAGGATTCAAAGAACATAAAAAATTCCGTCGGCCAAATCGTCAAGATCCTTTCATCGACGTTGGTCGGAATTCCGTCGGGTCAAACTTGAAAACCTTGAAGAATGTTCAAGTCCCGTGGTTTGTTGCGTGATCTAACACTTGGATCGAGCTTCGTGAGAAGTAATTGATTGGAGTTTTGTAATTAAGCACTTCCGATAACAGAAAACCTAATCGTGTGCGGACAAATAGAGTGATCTTAGAGTTGTTCGTTGGCCTAATTCCCTAAAACATCTTCAACTTTAAGTTTAGTTTCAAATCTGTCCCGAACTTTTCTTGATTAAAAAAAAACACCAAACTTTAGGTTCAATTTCAAACTGTCCAACCTTTTCTGTCTCGGAAAAAATGCCAAACTTTAGATCTAGTCTCAATTCTACCCTAACTTTTTTTTTCTTAAGAAAAAAATCAGCATTTTTTATTCTAATCTTAAATCTGCCCTCTCTAACAAAAAATCTCCGTTAGTCGTCCATAATTTTCATATCTTAGAACGGTTTTATTTTGGAGGATTTCAATAAATTTAATTGGGTTGAATTTATTATCATCGTGGAAATACCACATCGATCTATACCTATCGCCTCATTACTCTCCCGATGTAGATTTGTTATCTACGTGGAAATGCCACATCAAGTTGAGATTGGATCACGAGGGTATATTTGAGAATAAATTGAAAGTTGGTGATTTTTTAGACAAAAAATTCTGGGAAGATTTGGGACTGAAACTAAAGTTGAGAGGTTTTTTTTTAAATAAAAAAAAAGTTCGAGGCAGATTTGTGATTGGACCTAAATTAAGCCTCTTCCAACTTCTTAGTATTTAGATGATGGAAAATTAATTGATTTAGGAAAAACAATTTATGTCCATTGAAAACAACTAAATTTAGATTGAGGGAAAACGACTTCTCTCTTCTGACAAGATGAGAATCATTCTTCCTAAACCACCAAAAGGATAAAAACTAATCATTTTTCTAGAAAATAACTTTTATGAAAAATAGATTTTTTTTTTATCGTGAAGTTTACCGTGGAATAAAGGAAGCCACCGTGGAATGAAGGAAGCCTCGATATCATTCGAAAACATTAAAATTGAAACAAACCAAATTAAATTCAGTGCTGGCATTTTTTGGTACACTCGAAGGAGAGGAACATTTCCAAGCTTGTTGCTTGAGGCCCCTTTTATCAATTCAGCGAGGATTTCTAAGACTCTGTGTTGAGCAGTTGGTACTGTGGACTGCCACTGTAGTTTGATGGACCTTTGCCTATTTGCGTTTGCTTGTGGGATTGCATCTTTCAGATGGGCATTGTTCTAGGGAAGGAAAAGGAAATACAAGAGAGAGAAACTGAGAGAGAGAGAGGGGGGGGGCATTATGGTCAATTCGAGAAGGAGTTGTCAATCAATGCCAAAGGGGAGAGCAAACAAAATCATGTCATTCCCTCCTAATTTTTAACATATAAGTCTTAATTTTTTTTATAGCTCCAATGGACAGTGCCCCCTTTATGCTGTCTCCATCCATCACCTCCAACCTCACTTTCATCCTCTTCCCATTTCCACAAAAAGCCCTAAAACCCTGTTTCTCTTTCCTAAGCTACTTGCCAAATCTCTCTCTCTCTCCTCTTCAATGAGTGCTTTCTGAGATTGGGCCAGACACATAGGGAGTCTGCTTCCCCCTTTTTTCAGGAAGGAAGGAGAATGAAACCCATCTGCCAACCTTTCATTTCACAGTTTTTCCAGGAGAGAAGGTTTTCATCAAAAGCCAATCCAACATCATGCAGCTAAGAAGCTAGCTTTTTCCGAGTTCTCGAGGATTTGTTCAAGCTGATATTGGTCCTCCTCACAGCCACCAAACTCCAAAAAAGGAGAGACAAACCCTAGCTTTTGTTCTTGCTCTTCCATTAACTTTCACAGGGGTACTGTAATACCCAATCTCTCTCTGTCTCTCTCTGACTCTGTGAATTACTGAGATCTCCCTGAACTGATCATCGAGTAGCTTATGTTCGGGTTCTCACTTTCTTAGGTAACAGTGTAATTAACACCGCTTGTTATGTTCCCAGGAAACCCAGCTTCAGATTTCTCTGACCTGTGCATGTATATTCTCTCTCTCTCTCTCTCTCTCTCCTTCTTTGATCAGGTGTGTTCTTTAGAGACTTCCTTGTCTTGACCATTAGGCGAGTAACTTCAAGAAGGAGCATGATGAATTCGCTTCCAGAACTTGTTCCCATCACAGCCCTCAATCCCACCAGCACCAACTCCATAACCACCGTTGCCTTGTCATCCTCCTCTTCCTCCACTTCCCCCTCGGCCACAACCGTGCCGGCGGCCGCGGCGACGTCGAGCCGATATGAGAACCAGAAGCGCCGGGACTGGAACACCTTCGGGCAGTACCTCCGCAACCACCGGCCGCCGCTCTCGCTCTCCAGGTGCAGCGGCGCCCACGTCCTCGAATTCCTCCGGTACCTCGACCAGTTCGGCAAGACCAAGGTCCACACCCAGCTCTGCCCCTTCTTCGGCCACCCGAGCCCGCCCGCCCCCTGCCCGTGCCCGCTCCGCCAGGCGTGGGGCAGCCTCGACGCCCTCGTCGGCCGCCTCCGCGCGGCCTTCGAGGAGAACGGCGGGAAGCCCGAGGCCAACCCCTTCGGCGCGCGGGCCGTGAGGCTGTACCTCCGCGAGGTCCGGGACTCTCAGGCCAAGGCCAGGGGGATCAGCTACGAGAAGAAGAAGAGGAAGAAGCCGCCCCAACCCTCCATGATCGCCGCAGCCGATCGGGTCGAAAATCAGTAAGGGAAAAATGTAACTCTTAGCATGTGGCATGTTCAATAATCCGACGCCCCCTCTAGTTCAATTCAAAAAGTTTGAACTTTTAGACATACGACAGCATGATATATCGAAGTTATTAAGCCTCTATATGTATATGTGTCGTGTCTGCATAGTGCATCATATGGTGAAAGACCTAGTTCTATAAAAGAAAAAAAATCACCATTAAGATAGCAAATGCTTGCTCCTTACATGGTTTTTTCCATTATTGGATGCTAAAGAAGAAGAGAGAGACTGTGTTCTACTTTTAAGAAGTGGGGTTCAGATTATGCCAGTGTATGTGTCAAATCTGTAGTGACTCTCCAAAGTGTCGCATAAAAACTTCCTGTACTTGGTGAAACCCATGAAGATTGACGAATGAGGGGCAGAAATGGATTTGCAAGATCTTTGTTTGGTTGGGTTTTCTTCCCCCCATTTCATGTGCAAAATTTTAATGCGAAGTCCTATTTTTTTGATTAGGTATTGTCAAATCAAATCGGTCATAAGATATGATGGAGATATATAACTTTGCAAAAAGATATCGTGTCAGATTTGTCTAGCACTGTTGGGTTTTTGGTATTACAGATGGTGGTGAGTGGTGAACTTTGCTTTTCGCTTCCCAAGTCTAACTCGCCTGCTTTTCTTGCGTTTTGACATGATTATAGGGTATTTAGTTGTAAAAACATGCGAATTCTTGTGTTTTGCATGCCTAATTTTGTTCTAAGTGTCGTCGAAAGAAAGGAATAAAATAAGAGACGCTCAACAAAATCATATGCTTCAGATCTCTTCGAAACCAAGGGATTTTTCAATTTTTTTGTGCTGTGAATAGTATTATGGGGGGCTCATTTATGATGCAATTCAGAACCGCCCCATTTCTTTTCTGTGTCAAATCAATCTTGATGTCCCCTGAAGAGTAGCTACAACATTAAATAAGCGAAGACGATTTCGGATGATGTCTGAATAAACCGCTGACCGTACTTGGTTGTCTGTGATGAGCATGGAGGTTCACATAAGAGAGGACCCCTAGAAGAGTCTGTTAAGAGCAATGTGTGATGTGCACCCACTTCATATGAGTCCGGCCTGGTGCATCGCCGCGATTGATTAGACGAAATCGGCTCACACTGCTGAACATTTGTTGCATGTCCAAACTTTGTCTAGCTTTCGCTGTGTCGTGCACGAGCGAGCGTGTTCTGGACTTGGTTTTGGTATGATTTCTGGGTTTAAAGAAGTTTCCCAGAAAGGCCTACATCAAGGAGTGGTCCTTGTACTTCTATGTGAGGAGTGAAAGAACTAAGCGTCTGGAGTATATTGTCATCTGTGTCACTGATGTTCTTTTATTTTAAGCTTAGTTTTGGATTTTTAGGACAAGGTCCGTGTCCCTAGCTATCTACAATGAAGAGACTTTTTGAGACCGTGCTTGAGTTTACAGCAACTTGACACAAAGGGGTGATCATAACCCTTTGTACTGAATCTTGTTGATCATTCTACGCATGATACACTCTTAAGTTGCCTAGGTTTTCCATTGCCAGTGATGCTTGGCCCGTCCTTCTTGTCATCCACATAGGAAGAGAGAAAACTAGAGAATCATGTGAAGCACTTAATCATTGCAATTCTTCAATACAAAGGAATTATAATTACATTGATTTGTGGCTATTGCTTGCGACAGAAGTGCACAACGGTTTTTGCACTAGAAAAGTGGGGACTTCATCATTTTCACCTTCATTGAGTATATGCATCCGCATCAGCAACTTGAAGAACATATTACACTTAATCGTGATGCAGTTGTCTGTCCTAGTTTGATATAAAACTCTTCTCTATGAAGTTGTTCGGGTAGACGAATTGGAGGGCTTGTTTGATGCGCTGGTGGAATTAGAACACACCAAGAGGTGCTAAATCTATGAGTTATATTTGCACCCCAGAGTTATTCATGAGTGTATGCGCCCGCGTACGCGTTCTTGCGCCGAAAGATTGATAGCGACTCCTTTCTGAATCTGCATGATCACAATCGATGTCTAGCTCTAATTCTCTCTGCAAATGATATTTTACAAGTTTGTAGCACTCAGTAACAGTCTGGATGAGATATCTCGCTGCGAAAGAAGAGCCGAGTTGTGAATCCTACTTAAAGTTTTGAGTCATTATGCGCGTTATATCGACCGCCGGCAGCTTTTGTGTCCATCTGACTTTTGCTAAGTCCAACTGCATGCACCTTCATGCTGAACTTTCTAGGTTGAAGGTCATGGTTTTCAGGCACTCTTTGTACTGGACTATACTCAAGGTACTGATCTGATCCTGATTAGGGGTTGCATTGGTGGGAGAACATACATCCAGTTCTCTTGGTTGCGGAAAAAATATCGAAAGAAATTTATTCTCGTATTTTCATTTTCCTAAAGCTCATTTTGCATATTATTATACTTTATGTATGGTGGGTTACAAGTTATGGACATTACCAACGTGTGAAATTACCTACTTATAAACATCGGTGATTGTAAAGCACTAATCCTTGTTTTGGTTCCATAGGAGTAATGCGCGAAAAAAACTTTCACAATGTCGGTTTTCTTCCCTTGTTACTGGAGTTTGAAAACAACCCAACACAACAATTTCTTGTTCATTAGTGTATGCGAGAACTATTATCAGAAAATTCAAGGACTCTGCGAGCTGCTAAACACGTTTCTTAACCATCTTTCGCTGAAGGGTAAGCACGTAATTATTGCTTGTCGTGTTCGAGCCGTGTTTTGATTCGTGTCCAAAATAAATTAAGTACACTCGGGACAACCTGTGTAGACATATTCGATTTGAAAATCTATCCAAATCTACAAGCCGAAATATAGACTAAGACATAAGAGCAAGAGGAAGTTACATAAGGTTTTTCACCTAGACGAATGGGAAAGTGCCAAAAATTTAAAAAGGGCTAGGTATAGAGTGCATGATATACAAATATGCCTCACGGTTTAGATGACATTACGTAACATGAACATGACATGTGAGGCTCGCATGACATGGAATAGGTGATTTGACGTGTGACGCGTCATCTAGATACGACATGCATGCGAATAATTCATTTATTTGTTTTGATATGCATGTAGGATGGTATAGCTCGATTGGCCGGTCCGGTGCAAGGCTAATAATGCATTATAGTATGAATCGATTGATTGGGAATTCAAAGGTCAATGTGATATAAATTTAATCCATTTAGGCCATCGTATTTTGAATTCATGGCACATTTATGGATAATGTGGCTTGGGAACATGTTTTAAGCTAGTCTAGCAGTACTATTTGTTATTTTTTACTATACAATCTCCAAATTAATGAGTGTTTTATGCAAAATATGTGATGACGGTATATGGATCTAAGGTTGAGATTGTATCATCTTTGACAGTATTATCGTGAAATCATTTCCTTTTGAGAAATATTTGACATTCAACTTCTCAAGTTTGTGATCTCTTCGATGTAATTTGATTCTTTTTCTTTTTTAATCTGTAATGTCACTAATGCAATTAAAAGTCATTTTTAAGATCCAGTGAGAAAAGTATTAAAAAAAAAGTCTTCAACTTTTTAATTGGACCAATTTAGTCATAAACATTTTATATTTATACTAATTTAATTCATCCGGTAAATTTTGGCAAGAAATTGCTGACATGCACGTCAACCGTCTTACGTGACATGATTAGCGTTGACATAGACAAATTTTTATAATATTTAAATATTTTTTCGAGTTTTTTTTATTATTTCTTCTTTTCTATTTTCTTTTTTCTTTGATTTTGTTCGTCGAGAGTTGCCCGCAACCCTCGCCGGCCCAAATGCCTAGGTGAGGGGCTCGGACCATCATCGGTCGCGAGCGAGGGATGCCAAGTCCTCGCCTACACAAGCCCTTTCCGGATCTAGCTAGGGCTTCGCGTCATTCGTTGGCCAAAATGAAAAGAAAAAAAAAAGAAAAGATAATAAAGAATTCAAAAAACAATTAAAATTTGTAAAATTTGACGACTTTAGCGCCGATCTTGACACGCAAGATGACCGGCATCCACGTTAACGATTTCTGATCAAAATTGGTCGGAGAAATTGAATTGACATAAATACAAATGGTTTGGAATTAAATTGATCTAATTGAGAGGTTTATAATCGAATTGATACAAATGTGTAGATTAAGGAATTTTTTGGTCCTTTCCTCGACAAGGTGCTGCCAGAAAGATTGGTGATACATACTATTGGTTCATGTCATTGTAAAGGCAGAGAAACTGATTTTTCACGGGGCCTTCTTTTGACTTTCTTGAGTACTATCGGTCGAAATCCGAGTTAGCCCTTGTCCCGCCCTTTGTTTATTGATAGGACTGCTATGAATGTGAAGCATGATAATTTTTTTTAAATGCATCAACGGACAGTTGGGACAGGCCCTTAAAAAAAAAAAAGTGCTGATGGGCCGCGGCCCGGCCGGTGCTCTGGGCTCATCAAGCTGCCGGCCCATTATTTAACTCTCTCTCTTTTTCCTTTTTTTTTTCAATTTTCAGGAAAATGGTATTTCATTTATTGACTCTCAATTGTAAGGTGCAATGGAAAATAAATGGACGACCCGGACATATTACGGCTAAGGGAGACTAGTTAGACCCTAAGTATCACCGACATTGACACGGAATACGACATAACACTTCGACACGTAATTTCTCAAAATAAAAATAGAGAATTTCGATATGTTGGGGTACGTTGTGTATTAAATATGTAATACATAATAAACTACCATGTATATATAAAATATCAGCGATGAGTTTAAAGATTCACAGTTAGTTTTTTTTTTTGGACTGGCTGGATATATGATTTAAGTATACATATTTTTGACAAATTTATATTTTGACCCATAATTTATTGAAAATGGTTAAAATTGATCTCGAATTTGTCGAAATGGCGTGTCGGAAAGCCGAACTAGCATGTCGTTGATGTGCCCGAAACGTTAATCATATATCGATCTCATATCGAAAAGTGTCAAATACGATACGGAGACCCCCAAAGAGTGTTGATGCTTCCTAATAGACCATAGGCAAAACTTCGTCTCGCGGTGTTATTTACAAACTACATGACGGTTTTGATCGGGTAATTTATCTGATCTCGAAGAATCGGTACCCGTTAGAGGCTGCCGCTGCTCTTCTCGGAGGATGAGCCAGATGGTACGTTGTCGTTCGATATGCGTGCGGACTGTGAAGCAGAAAAGAGTTGCGTGTTCGTATTGCAGAGCAATTTATCGTTTGCCTTTGGCCCAAATGCCCACTATTTGTCGAACATGTTTTTTTAGGGTCGGGGCTTGGGCTTTATTTGTATTGCGAAAAAATTTGACATTCGTTAAAAAAAAATTTAAGAATTATTTTTTAGAAAAATTATAATATCTTTCGGTATTTGACTGAAATTTAAAAATGAATTGATAATTATTTCCCGCCATTATGTCTCAAAGAGATGTACGTTGTTAGTGTGATACAAGCGATATCCAGCTGCTCGGATCCGGATCATAAGAGCTAGGGTTTCTCGAATTAAAACAATTGGAAACAAGAGCATGGACGCCGGGGACTAGCCCGGCCATGATGGACCTAGGCTGGCGTTGATGACTTGGGCGCATGAACCGAATACCAAGACTCGGCCCACGGGGTCCCAGGCATGAGCACCGGAGTCTTGGCTGCGATCTCAAGAGACCTGGGCCTAGCCTTTACGGACTTTAGGTCAGGTGCTGGTGACATGGGCGCAGGAACTAAGTACTTGGACACGGACGCAGGGATGGGCACGGGCAGTGGGGGTCCTGAGCTCAGCCTTGAGAGGGTTGGGGCCTAAATCGAGTGCTGGAGCTGGGTACTTGAGCATGGACGCCGAAGACTTGAGAATCAGCGGCTGGCCTTGGCACGGCACCGCCACCACCCCCACGACGACACGGCCAGCGTGACAAACGGGTCGAGGGGGCACAAACCACTACACGGGGCACAATTTGCTCCCCAGCAAAGAGGAAAATGAAAGCAGGAATTGATCGGATGGGGAACGCGGGACCACAAAAATCCACGAACCACGTTGTGACGGTCACAACCGACCCCGATCATCTTGAGGCGAGGCCTTGTCTTCCCTCCATCACGAATTCAGCAAATCCATTTGACTTTCGGCTAAAGCAACGGAAGATCACGTTAAGATAACCGTCAAATTTCACCGCAAACATTATCTATCTATGAAGTAGCTTGCTTTGCGAAAATGAATGTAATTACGCGTGTATGTTTATCGATGAGCAATACTTTTGAAATGCATATCGATGGCACGAAATGGATTACTTTACCCATCCTTGATTCAACCAATAAAAAGTAAAGAAAAAGAGAGTATAATCGATATATGAAAAACCCCCAATCATGTTCGATATTACTTAACCGATGTTACAATAGTACTCTCTGCTAACTCCGAGTTCGATTTCAATTCCGATCCCATTACGTTCTTTCGTATCGAGTTGATTTGATTGAATCGTTGGCGTTGCCACGTGTGAAAAAGGCCGATCCAATACGGTTATTGCTTGGCCAAACGTGAATCTTACTTGACAAAAAGGCATTTACTTCATCCCTCCTACAAAACGGCGTCGTCGAGAACTTCCTCCGAGCAACGACGGAGGAGATCCGGCTTTTGCGATCGTATGAAGGAGCTCGCTAAGCCACAGCTTCCTCAAGCCGGACGTATCATTGAACACCGCGAGTGGGAGTGAGTGCTGAGTCCAAGCGTCTCCCTCTCTCTCCCCAAAAATAGAAAAGCCAAAGGAGCGAACTCTTAGATCCAATCTATCACACTGTGGCATTTATTCCACATATAGAACCATTACCCCTTTCTTCCCTCAGATCTCCCCGTACAAATTTTAGTCTCTCTCTCTCTCTCTCTCTCTCTCTCTTCAATCACACATTCTGATTGCCCACTCTCGCTATACGATCCATTATTGCCCAGTAAGTTCTTCCTTTTGTTCCGTCTCGCCGTTCTCGTGTGCTTGCTTGTGGGTTTCGCGTAAAGATCGATTCTTGGTCTGAGATCTGCCCGAATTCGCTATCTGGGTCGAATTGGTTCCGTTGTGGCTCGATGCTTGATGTTGGGAATTTCTTGGCGTTAGATGCGTCGATATCTGCGGTGGAATTATTGCTCTGGGATTTGTTGGGTAGTCGAAATTTGTGGTTTTTGTCCCAGATCTCTGCGTTTCGATCGATGGGCTATCGAGCGTAGCCATCGTTTTAATCCATCATGGTCCCATCGGTTTTGATTCGACTTTGTTTCTGAAAGAAACTTGTTAAATGCTTTTTGAATAAGGAATGTTTCTTTCCGGTTCACACGACTTTTCATCTCTTTTTGATATGAGCTATCCAGTTGGTGTCGGCAGCATTTCTCCTCACGAATACAACTGGGTGTATTTTTTAAGTTGATTGGCATTTTGTTGCGGATGGGATTTTTGTTTAGATCTTCTGAGATAATGTTCCCCTTGTGTTGCTGATAGATTTTCGAAATTCGATTACCTTGCCACTTCATTGTCATTGTTGTGACGCCTCTCTATTCTCTTTTGCTTGCTGGTACCCTGTGGTCCTTACTCTTGAAGTCGAATTGCTTCCTTCCGTTTAGTCATTGTAATGCACTATAGTCGGTTGCAAAACGGAATCACCGAGTTTTTTTATAGAAGTTCGCGATGGTAGGAGCGTTACTATGGTTTCAGGATATCGAATGGTGATTGTGCTTGTGGTTGCCTATGGCTAGCTTGTTTGTGTCAAAGATCTGTGGCTTTCAGATTTGAAACTAGCAACTTGTTGTGCTACTTCTTTTGGACGTTAAACCTCGACTTGAGGCTATCCGATCTCGCGGGTGATGGAGAAACCGCTACATACCTTTCCCGTGTCTTTGCCTATGTCGGCTCTCATCTATGATGAGATGCTAAACTTGAGCATACACATTACTACTAGTCTTATTCCTTAATTGTTGTCCACAGTGGATTTTTTTTCCTCATTTAATTATTGTTCAAGTTGATTATTTACTTCTCTGATCTGATCTTGCTGTTACTGTGAAATTCCAGCTTTTGTTGATATTGAAGCTTTAAGAAGGTCTAACAAGGCAGTGTGGGTGTTATTAGTTGGCTGAGATGAGATCTGCCATATGATCTTTCCACATTCGGGGAACTGAAAGGTTCAATTTGAGGGAGTAGATCGAAGTATAATAAATGACGAGGGGAAGGTCCGACGGATCCCAAAAGAAGCGCTTAATAACTTCGGTGTGTGTTGTTGCGATCTTTCTTGGTTTTCTATATGCATACTATGGATCAATTTTTGGGCATGGTACATCAGCCCTGGAGTATGGCAGCAAGTCATTGAAAAGGCTTGGTTCATCATATTTGGGTGGAGATGATGAAAGCGATGGAAAGCAAGATGAGACTAAGTTTGGGCAGGAAGATGAAGATGATGTGACAGTAAAGAGCTTCCCAGTAAGTATTTAATGGAAATTGCCTCTCTCATTGTTGATTTATATGATCCCTTTTTTCTTAATAAAGATGGAGAGAGAAAATCGAATTGACTTAAGTTGACATTTATCATTAACTAAAATACTGTCTTGATTAATTTGGGATCTTTCTGATTGCAGGTCTGTGATGATCGCCATTCTGAATTGATTCCATGCTTAGATAGGAACCTTATTTACCAAATGAGGTTGAAGCTGGATCTATCTTTGATGGAGCACTATGAGAGACACTGCCCTCTTCCTGAAAGACGGTACAACTGCTTGATTCCACCTCCTCCAGGGTACAAGGTACGTTCATGCATGCATCATTTTAGTAGTTTTAAGCGGGCTTAGGGTAACTTTTAGGCTTGTCAGTTCTTTACTAAATTAGCCATTGTCTTTTTTTTTTTTTTTTTGTGAGGGGGTTGTCTTATTTTGGTTATATTCTCATCTCCTTGCATGCTACAGGTCCCTATTAAGTGGCCCAAAAGCAGAGATGAAGTTTGGAAAGCAAACATCCCTCATACTCACCTTGCTCATGAGAAATCTGACCAGAACTGGATGGTTGTGAAAGGCGAAAAAATAAACTTTCCAGGAGGAGGCACTCATTTTCACTATGGAGCTGATAAGTACATTGCTTCAATGGCTAATGTAAGGATGCTAGTCATTGTAAATAGTTGTAGGCTACGTTAACATTTTACTGCTTGATGCATGCACTTTCAGCAGCAGCATATGTAAGTTCTTTAGGATTCTCACTATGAAACATCCATCTATGTGTTGAATCATGCTTTTATTCAGTAGCTTGTCATTGAGAAGATCTTCTAGTGTTTGCTGATGTGAAAATAATGCTATTTTGGCATCGTTTTTCCAGATGCTTAACTTTTCAAGAAATATTCTGAACAATGAAGGAAGAATAAGGACAGTCTTCGATGTTGGCTGTGGTGTGGCAAGTTTTGGAGGGTATTTACTCTCATCAGACATCATGGCAATGTCCTTGGCACCCAATGATGTGCATCAAAACCAAATTCAGTTTGCTTTAGAGAGAGGGATTCCTGCATCTCTCGGTGTCTTAGGGACCAAGAGGCTTCCTTATCCTAGCAGGTCCTTCGAGCTCGCGCATTGTTCCCGGTGTAGAATTGATTGGCTTCAAAGAGATGGGATTCTTCTTCTTGAGCTGGATAGGGTTCTCAGACCTGGAGGTTATTTTGCCTACTCTTCTCCTGAAGCATATGCTCAGGATGAGGAGGATCTTAGAATCTGGAAAAAGATGAGTGCCCTTGTTGAACGCATGTGTTGGAGAATAGCTTCGAAGAGGAACCAAACCGTCATTTGGCAAAAACCTCTGACAAATGATTGTTATATGGAAAGAGAACCTGGGACTCAACCACCTCTATGCCGATCTGATGATGATCCGGATGCAGTCTGGGGCGTGAACATGGAAGCGTGCATTACTCCATACTCTGACCGTGAGTTTCCCATCGCCAAATCTATATTTTTGTTTGCTTGCTTTTATCATTATTTGAAGTTTTCCGTGTTTTATTGCCTCGCTTTAAATTTCTTTTGGAAATATAGAGAAACTGTTTCAGGAAGAAGTAAACATGCTGTCGTGGTTGATATCATTTCAAACCATGTATGAGGAGTTTTCTAGCACGCTTTTTAGTGGGAGCCGACGGTTGCATAAATGACTGGCTGGAAGTTGGAAATTCTAGATTCTCCTCACATTGATCATGCATTCTAATAGACAGTTCTTGGCTTCATTCTAATGATAAAAGTCCTACCACCTGAGTTTGTGATGGTAGTCGCATTGTCAAATGACCATCTCGTGAAAGTGCAGAAGTATGTTGTTGGATTGGGGCTTCTGAGCGACAAGTGTTTATGTTGCATCTCTAATATTTCATTCTAAAATTAGATATAGATACGGGAGAGTGTTGCCTTTTACGCATCACGGGGCTGAATCTTTCCTTACCTGTTAACAGCCTTTAAACACTTATTCCAACTACTGCTATCTATTTCTCTGTCAAAATAAATTTGCCGAATCTTTCTCTTTCAATTAGATCTAACTTTTGCATAATACCTTTGTTTCACTAGGACTAGCATTTGGATGAATAGTTTGCTGAAGAATTTAATTGCTGTATGAAAGTTGGTCCTTTTGGAAAGGAAAAGACCAGTGAATTACAACATGGTGGGGAAAACTTCAAAGAAGGCTTTTGAACACTGAATCTATGGAACATATTAAAAGAAGACGGATCTATAATTTTGATCTTACAGAAGATATTCTAGAAGATACAAGTGGAAAATCTTTTATGCAATAGACCCTGTGTATGTTTCATCCAGTAGATGCTAAGATAACCCTTTTTTTTCCTGCTTTCATCAGATGACCATAAAGCCAAGGGGAGTGGATTGGCTCCTTGGCCATCTAGGTTGACTTCCCCTCCTCCTCGACTTGCTGATTTTGGCTATTCGAGAGACATGTTTGAGAAGGACACAGTAAGTTCCAAACAGGCTCCTCTTATCTACTTTTGGAATGTCTTGCAGATAAAGTGATTCCTCTTTCTCTGGCATTACTTCACAACATCTTGGTATGTTCGGGCACAGGGATTGACTTAAGATTTGCTTCTCAGGAAATTTGGCAGCGAAGGGTTGAGAACTATTGGAACTTACTCAGCCCGAAGATCACATCGGACACTCTGAGGAACTTGATGGACATGAAGGCGGACAAGGGGTCATTTGCAGCTGCGCTGAGAGGAAAGGATGTGTGGGTGATGAATGTCGTCCCTGAAGATGGACCAAACACTCTTAAGCTGATATATGACAGAGGCCTAATTGGCTCTATTCACAACTGGTATGTTCCTACACCGTTTGGAACTATGGTTGGTAACTTTAGTTTTGTGTGGGCCAATCGAAGTTTATCAAATCCCTTTTTCAAGTAAGTAACAGACTTAGACTTCTTGGTGGATAGGAATAGCTTAATACTCCACTATTTTAGTAGTACTATGAATGCACGTCCTGCTCTTCTAATACCGGATCATTCCCGTTTGTTTTTGAAGTCTGAGTCAAATTCGTGTGGCAGTGCAAGTAGTAGTGACTTTCCCAATCTTGATAAGTTCTAAAACAGGCTTTGACTGGTCAAAGTTGGATAATGTTTTCTTGCAACAGGTGCGAAGCATTTTCAACCTACCCTCGAACTTATGATCTGCTCCATGCTTGGACTGTCTTTTCGGACATTGAGAAGAAAGGGTGTAGTGCAGAGGATCTCCTTATCGAGATGGATCGTATTCTCAGGCCCACTGGTTTCATAATCATCAGGGACAAGCAACCGGTTATTGATTTTGTCAAGAAATACTTGACGGCTTTGCATTGGGAAGCGGTTGCAACGGTTAACTCGAGTTCAGAACCAGATGAGGACGGAGACGATATTGTGTTCATCGTCCAAAAGAAAATGTGGCTGACAAGTGAAAGTCTCAGGGATGCAGAATAGAAAGCACCACGCGATCCATGTTTCTTTCCCCTGGGTCGGACGAAGAAGCACGTCCGATGCAGCGAATGTGGTGAGGTCAGGAGAAATTTTTATAGTTTGTAGCATTAAGTGATGATGGTTCTGCAATTGTTTTGGGTTTTTGTCATGATAATATTTGGTTGTTTGGTAGGCCAAGGACTACCACATATTATATAGGCCATTATTTATTTGTTTTCCCGTCATTGTTTTTTTCCCTTGTTATGGAAGCACGATAGGTACGACTTCAGGCCGATCATTGGTATCAAAGGCATCGCCGATGTACTTCTATTCATGTCCGTCGATCGTTTTGCAAAGTAGCATGAAGCTTTGGTTGATGTTTCTCTTGTCCCTTTCGTGTGTTTCTCTTCAAACGTTGGTGTCAACCAAGTTATATGACTGTCTAATCCTGAATGCTGAGGCAGTGCTATCGATTATTATGAGTACTAGCCCTCCCAAGAGGACCATTTAAGCATTCTGGGCTGACTGAGAAATAACAGGAAAAAAAAAGATTTAGAGGAACCTCAAGAAGAACCTCATTTGAGCATACTCTTTTGAATGTTACATAATCAGTCTCTCTAGGCCTGAGCCTGGCATGAACTTTGACTGATATGGGAGACTTTAAAGTCAACTTACCAATTCCTGTTGGGCCGGAAAAAAAAAAATAGAGTTATATGTACTATTTTTTTGGTCAGAAGAGTTATATCTACTTGAAAGAACAAAAAAAAAAAAAAAAAGGTTGTGAAATCTGTAAATTTGCTGAAACAAAAGTGAGAAATTGTGCACATTTTAGAATGGAATTTTCCCCATAATTACCAACTAGTGGCACGACTATGCATTGCATGGATTTTGCATTCATATACATTGCAATTATCTATGGGAAAATTAGCAGAGATTCGCATTAGGAAACTTTATTGGTTTATAATAGTTAGTATCGATCATGATACGTATCTTTCTATTACGAGAGATTAACTATCTTTGTGGTAACTTACGGATTATATTAGATAGTACGCATTGAGCTTTTAGAACGTGGGGATGAAAAATAATCACTTTTACGAGGGTCAATTCGGTCAATCAAGAAATTTGAATGCCAATAAATCGAAAAAAAGGAAGAAGAAGAAAGAAAACCAATGTGAGTGACGTGGGGAGTTTGACGAAATCGAAGAGCAAATTAACAGAAAAAAAATGTAAAAAGTTTTGATTTTTGTGATGAGAAGCAACCATAGGGCACATCGATTGGGAGTGAGCGGGTTTTAGATTTCGTATAGGTTCCACGTGGAACCTATTCGCCCGAACAATTTCCTCATTTTTTAGAACTTGAAACTTACACTACATACTTTGGAACTTGTATAAATCTTGGAACCTACTATGTCACAAGTTCCAACATTAATTTCAGAATTTATACAGGTTCCACTTGTATTCTTGATTGAATGATTGTGGTAAACCATCACCTTTAATGACTACTATTTGCTATTACAATTCACTCACCATAACTCATATTTAGACACACAAATAAATATGAAAAATTAACAAAGTAAAAGTCTCAGTCATAAAATCGCCAAAATGGTAGCTCGGGCTAGTGGTTCCAAATTACATACTCATCATCAGACGTCATGGAATATCACAGAATTGCGTAAAGAAATATACCAAGAAAAACACAAAAACTTGTTACTGGTTACATTACAGCTTTCGCGTTCTACCTATTTGCAATTTGGACTTACCCGTTGAAATAGGCTCATCAATTTTTGGAACCCGAAACTTACTTTGCATATCTTAAAACTTAAAACCCGACAGATTCCCAATTAGTCCAGTTCTAATATTCAAGTTCTACCCTAAAATCATGCTCGCCCCTAACACCACGTCCGTCCGGTTAGGCACATTCCACATGACACCCACCATACGAGTTAAATCATACAAACGATAGATGCCTAAAAGTCCTAAACCCTAAGGCCCAGCAAGCTGTGATCTACTCAAGAGTGCAATTCCGCTCAGTGGGAAAATGATCTTTTTTTTTGGCTGGGTCTTGAGCAATCAATCCCCGTGAATCTTGGAGGCTCTTTTCTTCTCCAACCTCCCCTTTTTCCATCTTTTGCCTCCCCAAAGTCTTCTCGGACAGCCTTGCACCGCGTCCATTCCGAGGCAAGCTGTCTTCGTCGTGACTAAGATTATTACATCGCCGTTGACTAGATTACACCATGGCCACGGTGCTTCTTTATTCTCCTCTTTGGAAGGCGATCACCATCGCTTCGCATCATAACAAAAGGGAACGGAAATTAGTACCCAGCATTCCGGGTACGTTCGTGCCGAGAAACCGCCTGAGTTTTGCCGGTGTCGAGGTGAAATTGACTTGATTGGATTACTTCCCGTTGTTACAGCGCGCAATCCTAATAATAAATATGTTTTGAAGGACATAACGTCCGGATGTGGGAGTATCACGATCTCCACGAGTTCAATCGAGGCTAGTATTCGAAAGGATCTCGACCCTCGACAACTGAGGTCCGACCCAAAATATCAAATTACAAAATAATTCAAAAGAGTGATTATTTTGATCATCTGTTATGTGACACTGGGAGTGGGGCAAGCAACAAACATGCATACCCATGGAAACCTTATAAATGTTAAGATTCAGCGCACAATCAAATCGAAGTAAAATGCAAAGCGAAAGAAAAATCGAAATGCGGGATTTTATCCTAGTTCACCCTTAAATTAGGGTTATGTCCAGCAAATGATTTTATTATAATTAGCACATAGCACATCTCGTTATATCACTTAATTACAAGTGAAAAATAGTATATATATATAGTAGTAGCTATTTTTGATCCCAAGCCCAAACTGCTAATGAAAAATTATGAGTTTAAATCGTACAAGCCCTCTAATATCCAAAGGGCGCTGTCTCCTTGAAACCCCTGTCGGGGCGGCTCCTTCGGACCTCTGCCAGCTCAACGTGGAGCGAGATCCACGTGTTTTCCTGTCACATGAGAGTATGAATTACATCCCAATAATAAAAATACCTTCGATCTTTTTTTTTTCCTTTTTGGTTATGACCAAACAAGATAGCACATGAAATGTTTTGAGGTTCCTCATACACAGTCAAGTTAGGCACATGTTCACTCCCTTCATAGTATGCTGCAATTGCTTTCTCTGATCCCTTCCACATCCCTTGTTTCCTTATTTCTGGCACGACCATTCCTGAAATCATTCAAAATTACATATATTATTGACCAATATGCAATATATACTTTAGCTCGAGAACATGACAACCTAATCTATATAAACGAAACGATTTCTTGCTTGAACGTAGAGTTTTCCCGAAATCTGCTTGAGCGAAAATGTCATGATTTGCTCATTCACGTGTATTCGGCATACAGAAAAATCCAAAAGCGTGCTACGGCACATCGGTTAGGATTTGTGCTCATGCCATAACAATAGAATCACTCAGAAATTTTCTATATTGTGATTGATCATGTTTCTATACGAACAATGGATCTATCTGACTCTTTAAATGAATTAATCATGACATTTATATAGGATGATCCTTTGTCATGATTGAACATTTTCTTTTGGGGTTTTTTGTTTTCTCTTGGAAGGTAGCACAATCTTCTGTTGCAGTAGCTTATAGCCATCAGGTTGACTGATGGCAATCTAATCCGGTTGGAAAGCTGACAAATCAAGAACAAACGAATTGATGTCTATTCAGAACATATTCAAGTGATTGATCGATGGATCTTGTTCTTGTACTGTATTTCTTGGTTTCAGCTTCTTCTTCTTCTTCTCCTTCATTATTTTTGGGTCTACAATTATTGTAGACGAGCTCCTCGTGCATCAGACAACTCTTCTGGGTCTGCACAAGTGAAGAATTAAAAGGTGCATATAATAATTTATGTTAAAATATTTTTTTATGGACAATGCAAAAAATTTTTATTTTTATAAGTTAAATGAACGATTATTTTTAAGCAAAATAATTTGAAATGATTCGTTTTCGGCGAAGCAAATTGAATCTTAAATATTCATAAAAGCAAATTTGGCTCCGTTACGTAATAACCTCAAACTTTGGGAAGTTACTACTTCCGTAAACTCAGCACAGCCACTGGTGTTACTTGAAAATGGATTATCTAGCTTGTGTTAACCAAATCAAACTCTTCAGAATTTGAGAAAATTCAATAATTATGCATCGCTCTTTTTTTTTTTTTTGCCTCGAATTCACTAATTATGTAATAAAGTTATTATTCTGGTCAAGACAAATGAGCTAGTCCTTTTTTGCGAAACACTTACATTATGCAGACGAAAAAAATTAACAGGAGTAACAAAATTATGGACGGGGGCCAATATGCAAGTGTTAAGAGTTTGCGAACTATTGTGCAAAATTGCGAAAGTTCGGGGAGATGATTGATAACTCTTGAAAGTTTGGGGACTAACGTGCAATGGTGTTGAGGCCCGGAGGGAGGTTTTCAACGATCATCCCTTTTGCTTTTTGGCCCTTTTGGTTTGCTGCTTTTGGAAGAAGATTCTCAAAACAATGTGACAAATTCTTGTTTATTGTTTCAACTCGTTTGATTCAAAAGCCGCCCCCTCTCTCTGGACTCCCAGTAAGAAACAAGCATGAAGTGAAATTTATAGTTGAAGGATCCGATTTTGCACACCCAAATTTCGCTCGGTCCGTCTTATCTCTATAAGTAGCGAATTTAATTAGAGCGTGAATCAATGTGCATAAGATCGATGTGAGTTATTCCAACTGCAAAAGGTCCTCGTGGGTGACAAGGGTCACCGAATCCAAGAGTTTGTGCACGATCAACGGTAGGTGTGATCGTATATGATGAGGCTTAATCGGGTTGACGGTCCGGGATTAAAAACCGGGTTTGGGATATTTCCTACAAAAACTTAAGATAGATTTGAGATTTGGTACGCGGGCCCCACGACACCTTGAGCTCGGTGGAGACAATCTTCCCAACCTTGGGAGGTCGTCGATATGGTCAAGATGGCTCTAATTAGCATCATCAAGACAAGAAGAAAAACTTGAGCAAGGTTTCGGTGACATTTCCTTGTCAAGATGGCTCGCTTGGCCAGCGTTTGCGCAAGTGGGCGGTTTCGAGACAACGAGCTTACATTTGAAAGCACGGGCCATCCAACTTTGGCCCAACCTCGACCCGAATATTGAATGTAAGATTTAATACCGGCTTGATCTAACCTAATTCGGACTTGCCCAATGCTCATCTTTATTTGTGAGTCTAGCTTCACTCGATACATATAGACGGGGATGATTTGCGCACATGTACGCGGATTCTCCTAGGCGAAAAGTTCGGGATCTCTAATCATAAACAACAAAAAAAATCAAATTTGCAACAAGTCTTGTGGAAAATAATGCCACCACCATGACATTGTCCTCCCCTCTCCCACCAAAAGTTGAGTCGACAAGTAGGGTAACTTAGAAGGATTTTGTGATCTTTCCTCTCTCTCTCTCTCTCTCTCACTCTCTTTCCTTTTTCATCTCACTGACTTTTGAATAGATGTTCACCCAATGGGGAGAGCATGGTCCCCCCCCTTTGATGCCTTACCTGCAAGGGCAAACCCCCTCCCTGTCCCCATGAAATCCCTACAATATACTCTGCAGCCTTTTATGATCCACGGACCCTTGCCTTATTTTCTCCATCTTTATCCCCTAAGGAATTTGGTGTCCTACCTTGGGTGAGCCCATTGACACTGACACCATGCCTAGAAATGGAATGCAGATCATGTATGGCCATCTCCAAAAAAGAAAACAAGAAAAAGAAAAAGAAAAAGGGCTCTTTTATTTTATTTTATTTTTCTAATTGTCATAGGAGCACGAGCATCAGAGACGCGGAAATCTGGAGACCCATGAAACATCCCGCAAATCTCATTAAATCAGGAGACCTCTAGGCTACGTTTGATTGTCCGTATAAAACTCGGGATAAGATATGTTTTATCTTATCCCGTGTTTGGTAGGTGTCCCTGATAGTATAATGCTGGATAATGAGGGGATATAACCCGGATAAAAAAATCCGAGGAGAGGGGGTAGGATAAGGTCGGATAGGATTTCTCTTATCCGTCATATAAAAGCTAACTTTTAGAATGATGATAACTTTCTTATCTCATTTGTTTATATTTTCATTTTATTTTTTTATTTTTGTAAAGAGGTTTGAAAATCTAATAAAATGTGTATATTTTTAAGTTTTTTTTGTGTATGAGAACGTTATTTTTATAGTAATAAGATTGGAATATTTCATGAGCATCACGTAGGGGCATATATGTCCTTTATATTGATATACGCTTTCTACCAAATGCAGGATATGATAGGATATGAGAATATCCGACTTTAAATCTGTAGTTCACCAAACAATGGATAGGATATGGCCAAATCCCTAGATTTCTTATCCTATCATATCCAATCCTATCATGACCAGAAATCCCGAGGAGGTGAAAGTTCATTGACGCTCCAACCAATTGTCTCGGCTCTAAATGGAAAAGAAAAAAAAAAGAGAGAGGTTGTTTTGGCTAGTTTCAGCCATTGAAATGGTCAATTCTAAGGAAGCAATAAAGATGAGGGAAGGAAGTTGAAGTGCTATGATGCATCCTGGACGTAATAGATCTTATGTGAAATTTACCCAATTCAGGAGTTCGGATGCACAAGCACACATATAAATATTTATATGTGCGGGCGCTGCAATAGCAATAGGAATCAAACCTAAGAGTACTGGTATAATGAAAATATGTATAGGGGTTTCTTTTTCATTGAAAAAAATCATAAAGTACATCAATACTGGAAAAAATAAAGTTCCATGGGTTAGTGTTGCTCCAATAACCGTATACGTACGTACATGCAGGAAATTGAGTTATTATTTGTTTACGCGAGTAAAATTGGCAGTTCCATGAGAATGTAGACGCAATAACAAGTTATAAGAAATGTACTAGTTAATTAGTTGTATCTCGACAAAAGGACACCTCAAGTGTCGGTATTTTTGTATGATGCTCACTTTAGTATCAATATTTTTTTGGGATCGCTTAAGTGTCAATTTTTTTGAAAAATAAATATTTAAGTACCAACTCCGGTGAGGTCACCGAAATTTCTTGCTGTTTACACTAAAGTGATCGTTTTTTGGATTATTTAAGTGCCAATTTTTTTAAAAAACGATTATTTAAGTGACAACTTAGATGAGATTGCCGGAATTTCTCGCCGTTGGCATTAAAGCGATTGTTTTTTTCTCTAATTTAGCACTTAAGTGATCCAAAAAAAAAAAACATTAGTACCAAAATGAGCGCCATATACAAATATTGGCACCCGAGGTGTCTTTGTGTCGTTGTATCTCATTTGTCTTTATAACATTTAATCATGGGTAATTTAAATACTTGTTTCCTTTATCTTTTTGTTGGGGGCACTATAAAAAAGAACTTTAAAAAGATGATGTAAGAATGGTCTTAGCTTAAGATATAGAAGATACTTACGACCCTTTTTTTATAAGTCCATATACTTTGTTGGGTTGAAAACATCAATATCAAGAATAATTATTGTTATAGATTTCTTTCTTTTTTCTTTTGATGTATCCAAAAATATTGTTTTTCAAATATGTAAAAAGATGGGAAGGGAAGACCCGTGCTGGAGATCCAAAGAATAAAATAGAATGTATGTAGGTTACATTATCAATTGGCAATTGACGTCTCTGCCACTAGACATGCGGCATGATAAAGAGATTGGGGGTGGATACGCTAGTATCATAGGTACGGTGTTAAGACTCTCGCGTTCTGCAAAGAGGCAGAGTAAAAATCAAAGAGAGTAGAATTAGATATAGGACAGATTTCGGCAAAAATAAAATAAAAGATAAGACATAAAAAAAATACAAAAACAAAATCATGATGTCTGTCCAAGACACGTGGCGGTACTTTTTAGGTTTAGGCGACAATCATATTATGCAAGACCTTTTGCTAAAGCCTTATTAATCTCTTGGGAGTGATTTTCGCTTTACCATTTTTCCTATTTTTAATATTTGAAATCTAACTATTATTATTTTTATTTTATTTTTTGCTGAAGAACCAATTTTAGATAATTCTTAATGTACGAGTCTGTTCGATTCGATTGCACACATACATTTATAATATTTGCGAGCATGTCGATTTCTTTCCTAACTTTTTGTATCGTGAATAAGATCTTTATTTCGGTAAATATACCGATCAAGTAACATTTTGCTTTGAAATATTAGAACAATAAACATACCCTGACCAATTAAATACACACTATTATCGAGTGACGTCACTTGTGACTTGCAAGCAAGTCAGTGCCAAAGGGGCTATTTTAAGAATTGAAATCTACAATTACGTGTTACAGAAGGTACATATCGACACATCTTCAAAATGGAAAAGAGATATATTCCAAAAAATGACATACTATAAATAAAAATGATTGTGGCAAAATTGAGGAACATTCATAATAACGGAAAATCATCGATTATGTACATTCGCCTTGAATTTTCTCCTCTTATGTAATGACGGTCCCACATGAATCCAATGATCCACATATGAGCATTAATATATGAAGTGGACTCGATAGTCTTTCTTAACCAAAAATTCATCTTCTAGAAAACCAAAGTCAACAAATCAAGGAGGTTGCAGTCAAATTAATTTGGATAAGCCCTTTTTTTTTGTCAACAGAATTGATTGAAAGACTCTTAATTATGCGATTAGGGCCGCGATTTTAGGGACCTTCAATACGGACCTGTTGGAAGTAGGTATCAGATGATGTGTATGGATTTGAAAAATGAGAGCATCTTAGTTTCTGTTTGTTTCGCTGGAAAATGAGTGATTTATAAAACATTTTAACAAAAGGATCGCTTATATCGCTTACAGAAATAAATGGACGAAAAATATTTTCAGTACTACACAAATGTTTACACATAAATTGTTATCGATCATTAGTTTATATAATACACGAAGGTCATTTTTAGGAAAATATTTTTCAATTCAATCATTTTTCCTCTTTTTAAAGATTTTATTAATGTGACGATACATCTTTATTAATTTCTTTTTATAATGGCTCCTCTTATATGTGCTATATGTGTGGATGATTGATATATGATACTATTAATAATTATTTTATTCATTGTTAAGTGCATCCAAGGCGCCAATTGACACGTGAGAGATTGAAACTTGGGATCTTCCTTCATTAAGTTGAGGTGAAAGATCCAAGCAATTTCATCATTGTACGTACTCGATCGAGATTATTGTTATGAATTATTTATGCAAATATTAGTATTAGGTACTTGAAATTGAAAGAGATTACGGTATTTTGAATTTCGATGTATCCCGTTTTGGGCGAATTTTTACACTATGCCTATGTGTGCATGTACATGTATTCTATGCTAAATGTACGAAAAGAACTTATTTTTTTTTAGTTTTTTCATCAATATATTATCCAAATTAAAAAAATTGTATTATATAAAAAATACATGTAGATGTGGATTTACTTGTCGATACCTGTATATTGTGGAAGTTTCATGTACTTAGGGCTAAAAACAAGATCAATATATGCGTTCGCCGTAAGATTTAGATTAAAGAAAATAAAAGAATCTATCTAAATACATTAGTTACAGTTGTCCAAATAATGTTCCATCTTTTGCCCCCTTACGGTTTGGTCCTCGAACTTCAAGTCTCTAAAATCTAGTCGTCTAAAGTCCAAAGTTATTTTGCCTGTTTGTTTACACTCAAGCTAAAGGGAATATGTACCTTGTCAAAATCTTACAATATTACTCGAATTTTAAGATTTTTTAAAAAGTTATTGAAATATATGTGTCGATATTTTTATACTGCGAAAGTCTTATGAGCTTCGTATTTTAAAAAGAAGAATCTAAACGTGCATTAGCCGGAAGACTTTGATTAAAAATCCCGTCAGCATTCTCACTTATGATATCTCCCACTTTATACGTATTAAAATATGAGAGGATGTCGACCGGGAGGAATTGGTGGATAAATTTTACGAGTAAGAGAAATATCTCAATTCCGTAGGCTTGGTCATCGAGTTTGCCTCCCTACTCCCTTTGAGATCCGCTAACATGTTAGAAAGAAATATATATGAATCTTTCTATGTTACTAAGGAAAAAAAGAGACAAAGTAAGGCTCCATTTATTAAGTGAAAATAAATGCTTTGAAAAATATTTTTCTAAAAATAATCATTTGTATTGGTTGAAATAATTAGTCAACGAAGAATGTTTTCATCATCGACAATAATTTATGTTTTAATATTTTCATGGACGATGAAAATAATTTTCGTTCGTTCATTTTTGTAAGCACTAAGCGATCAATTTTAGAAAAATACTTTTCGAATCATTCATTTTTTCTGAAACAAATGGAGAAAAAGAATGCTTCAAAAAATATTTTTTCTAAAAACGATCGTTTATCTTGATTACAAAATAAACAAATGAAAACTATTTTTATCGTCCACGTAAATACTTAAATACAGATCGTTACGCAAGTGATTATTTTTAAAAATAAAATAAAAATTATTTATTTTTCGTAAAATAAACGGAACGTGAATGCCATTATCCAATTAAACGTGTCATGTACTTCTGTTGAGGTCGTTTTTGGTCAATGCCCGTAAAAGCAAAAGCGGGACGACGTGAGGAAGGAGTAAGTTAGAATTGCTAAAAGATTTGGGGACCAAACTAGAAAAAAAAAATCAATTACCGGATCCAATTAGAATAACGCGAGAACTATGGCGGAAAAAGCTAGAATTAATTAAACATTTTAATTTTATACCGGTGATACAATGTAACAAGAGAGCAATCCGGAATTAACCAAACCTCCGTCTTATAATCATGCCAACTTTAATAATTGCGATAGTAATTAAGGTAATCAACACGTGATGTCGTCCTATATTTTTCCAAAACAAGTGAAAATAACGACTATTTAACTTGTGACAAAAAATATTTAATGTTGTTCCTAAATTTGAAGTAACGGAAGGATAATAATGGATATTTTCATATAATTAAGGACTAGATTGAATATTTATAAAAAGTTCAAAAATCACACTGAATAAATTAAATTTTTAAAAAAGGCATTGTATTATTAAATTAAATTTTATGAATTATACTGAATAAATTAAAAGTTCAATATGATATTGAGTCAAATTTTAAGAATTATTTGTTTAATTATTTAAAGAACATCCGTGACCTAAGATTTGAACCGGCAGGACGGCTGGTCCCCCCAAGTCCATCGCCATCAAACGACCCACGTGAGCATGCCACGTGTGAGGCATGCTTTCGCTTTTTTTTTTTTTGGGTTCAATGCTTTCACTTTTTAACGTATCAGAAAAAAAGAAGAAATTTGAAAAGCAAGTGATGTGTTTTTCAGACCATCATACTTGGGGTCCAGCTCATCATCATCCCTTAAAGATGCCAGCACTATGATATTTCTTCTTCGATTATAATTTTGACCAATCATTTATTTCCATTGTATAATTAAACCCCACCTTGCCTCGATTTAGTTTATGTATGTTCCTTTTGAAAACTTACTAGGCTACGGTTCCGTCTCTTTTGTGGAGAATGAATGATTTGGAATATAATTTTCGTTTCGAGACTTATGAGACGGATTATCTTTGTTATTCTTCGATATCTGTTAATAATCATTTTACGACTTTGTATTAGGTAGAGATCATTCCATTGTAGTTTGTAATAAGAGATACATTTCTTTTATTTTCTTTATTAATTTAGCAATAGTGTGGACCTCAACTAGTCCACTACTCTGAACGATCGTAAGGTGCACTCCCTTACATCTTCCAGGTGTTTAGGATTTTATCAATAAGACCATAAGACGTGAAGGCAAGACCATTCGAAAAGAAGCAAGCTCTCTTGGTGTCTATCTAAACCAATACCTTATTGTTTTTCTTTGAAGCATTTGAAATTAATGTACTTGAGATCAAGATTCAAGCAGAGAAGGATTTTTTTTTTTTTGTTCAAACTAAGAAATTAAACCCCAAGCTCACCTACAAGAGTAAGGGGCATCAAAACACAAGATTTTCCAAAGATGGAAATGAGGGTTAGTAACCCAGTTATGGCCTATGGGGGAGAACTTTGTATATAGAGGCCTTTACAACCCAAACTGCTAGTCTATTTGAGTCGGATGGGCAGTGGACAAATTCTATATTCTCAAAGTGCTAAGTGGCTCAACATCCCAAAAGCAGAGGGAAGAATTTTTTAGACAACTTATCAAGGTTGAACAATCAGACTCCCGCGTTAGTGTCAAATGAGGCCGATCAACGATGTGGTGAAGAGCATGGAGACATGTTGGGATTTTTGCTTAAAGGGCACATGACACTTGGATTGGTAGCACAATGCCTTCAATCAATCTTCCTTTTGAATTGCAGCAGATGCACGCGATTGCCCCTTCGATGGTCCCCAAGAGGTGAGATCCAACAATGTTTATCTTTAGCAATCCCGAGTCGGTGGTCTCCATCTTGGTTGTACTTTCATCAATACTACATGGCGCTTTATGTTGCTTCTATTTCCACTTTGCATAATTGTGATGCATGCCTCGAGCAAAGTGGATAATGTTGATTGGATCAGGACGCTTGTGCTAGAAGACGAGGGAGTTGCACGCTAACCAGAATTTCCAGAGGGTGACATCGATGATCTTGAACAATATGTTTTTCTAGGTCATATCATTATAGTTTAACGACCACTCCTCAAATCTAATGACTTATTGGTAAGAAAATTGGATATTGAATTCGGGATTTGACCAAACCTATTTTGTCTTGCAACAGAGGAGGAATATATGCTTGACTGTCTCAAGTTCTTTTTGACATAAGGGGCAAAACGACTTAGGTAATACCTTTCTCTTTAACAAGTTTACCATGATTGATAGTGTATCTTGGCAGATGCTCCATACAAAAAGTTTGACTTTTGGAAGTATTTTCAACGTCCAAATTTTACTCTAGAGTGCTTTGGTGGTTTGGTAGGAAGAAGAGACTTGCTTAGTCATGTGTGGTTTCTATCTTTCATAGTTCATTGTATCCACTTTTGACGGAATAGTACCCAGACCAATAAGTAACCACACTAGTGAATATTCAATCACGGTAGATGGCAATGGAAGAACAAGAATTTCTGTGACATCCCAAAACGTCACCGCAACACGTGTTCTTTCTATTTATACTCATAACTATAATTACGCAAGCGCAAGCACAAGAAGTTTTCACAACATCCCAAACAAGAAATTGCATGACTTTAATTAATATGCTTATGCATCATTTATTTATATTAAACAGAAGTTTAAAACTTTATTACATTGTCCAAACAAAACACAAAATCTGGGAAAGGGTTGGGTCAACTATCACCTCTACTCTCATACTATACCAAAAGCAAACCTAGACATTAACCAAGTCGTCATCCAACTTAGGAGTTGATGTCTACCATCCTCATCTCGTCTCCTCCATCATCATGTTCGAAGGACCATCCTACATCTTTGAAACATGAGGAATGAGCCAAAGCTCAATAACGAAATCTCTAAGTTTAAGCTAGGAGATCAGCTTACCACTCAATCTGGTACCGACAAACAACTTCAGTTCAAAGCAACACAACATAACCATAAATGTCAAATTCAAAAGCAATTGCTTTATCTCTCTTATCATGATGTCCATGAAAATCATTTATCAATATTGCATAAGATTATCCATTCCGATGCAATCGGATGGCATGTTATTTCGTGATAAACATATATCACGTAGTGGCTCAACACTACACACGGGGAATAACTATTTCCTACTGGTCATGAAGCTTACTAGTATTCATAGGTAAGTTGATATTTGTCCTTAAGCTTACCAATATACGTACAGTTGACTTCATACTAGTCATGAAACTAATTGATTTACACAGATGAGATCATATTTGTCACTAGTTAAGACCCATCATGATTCACAAAGCATCTCGGTACACGGGGCATCGGAACCACCAACTCTTAGGGGATGGAATCTTAAATATCTCTTTGCTACGCCACACAACCCAATTATCACGGGCGTTTCTCTACATCAATGAGGATAAATATGCCATTGTACAACCGCATGATGATTGTCAACATAGGCTTACATGAGCCATCTTAGGCTAGGCTCATATCATATGTAAATTAAAGGACTTTCATGTTCCTTCAACATTATAGAGAACCGTCTCATATGGTACAACATCCAGCTAACTCCAAAGTCTTTCACACTTACTCATACAGGGGCACCTGTTGTGGCAAAGGTCTTCCTCACGTGGCATCATGGACATACACATTATTTTAAAATAACAATTGCCATATGGATTGCAATGATTTATCATTTTTGATACAATTATCGATAAACAAGTAATTACTTTCACTTCAAAACATATATCATAACTTTTTCCATGCTCATAAATCGACAATACATCGACAACCCAAATAATCAACAACGTGAATATCGACAATTCCAAGAATTAACCACGTGGATATCGACAACTCAAAGAATTGACAACGTGAATATCAACAGCTCAAAGAATTGACCAAGTGCTTAATCAATGACATTTAACTAGTAAATAGGTAATTTATTCATATTATAAAAATATCACTTTGAGGTTTAGTTTCACCATTATTATTCTTTATACTACCTAACCTTATGGACATAGATTATTCATAAACTTGGTGCGCAAAAACTCATCGATTGACGAAAAATGAACACAATGATTCAACACACAATTAATGAAACTTTCTCACACTTAACACCAAAATTCCAATTAAAATAGATAACCATCCAACAATTAAGTCAAGAGTACTAAACATATTACTGTAACTTATCACCTAGAGTTTCACTTACCTTGGAGTAATTGCGCAAAATCAAAACTCTAATCACCAAATCACCTTGAATTCTCTTGAAAGATGAAGTCTTGCTTTCAAATTTAAAATCGGAGAGTAGAAAGGGATTTTTTCTTTGAAGTTGTAGGTAAAGATGGGTATGGCCAAGGTAAAGGATTAAGCTTATTATATAATCAAGATTGCAATGATAATTTTGAAGGTAGGTGTAACCTTGCAATGCAAGATTACACCTACTCACATGAGATTTCATGATTACCTTGCCAAGTGTAGAGAAGTTATGGCTTAATGGTGGATTTGCTATTGGGATAGAGTTAATAATGCATAGCTTATGAGTGTAGCTAGGATACAAATAGTCCAATATAACTTATCCACCATAAGATATTTTAATGGAGAAAGTTGAAGGCTTCCTCTTCTTTAGCCAAGTATACAAATGAGTCACCCATACATTAATTAACTAAGGTTGATAATAAAATACTTGATGACATCACAAGTTCAAGGGAGATAAGAACAAGTAACCCAAGTTAAAATAAATGATGACTTGAGAGTGGCATATTTAGATGACTCCATCCAATGATACGGCCAAGATGAATGAATCTTAGGAGACGAACTTTAAGAGAAATAATGACCTTGCATTAAAATCACTATGTGTAAATAGATGAATGATTTTTCAATGCAAACAATACAAGTAGTCTAATGAGAGTGGCTAACAAGGAGATATCTTGAGAGAGAGCATCTTGGCCAAGTAAAATCAATGAGACATCAATGCGCTATGTTCTTATGAATAATGTCATACATTATATCATTACTAAAGTCTAAGAAAACATGGCTTTAAATACTTGATGAAAAATGAAGAGAGAGATGTCCATAAGTTAGAGGACAACAAATCGACCCATCTATACGTTTTTTTAATTCAAAATAGATATTTTTTTGAGTTATCAAAATATCTCATAGATCAATATATAAACAAAGAAACCAAATTCGTTCCCAAAAAGTCTTTTGAATCCACTATAATATAAAAAATTAGGAACATCTCAATTCAAATTTGAAAATTATCAAAATACTTAAATTATCAAAATACTTCCCTTATCTATGACTAATATGGCGATAAATTGATTACCATCAGTCTACATCACTAACATACATATCAACATCTATCAATTTGATTCTAATGCATCAAATTTCGGGCGATTAAGGCGTGGAAAATCATCCTATGCGCTTCTGCACCTCACAAAATTAACAACTAACAAGTAATCCAAAGTTTCACGATAGATAATACTTAGCTTTATAATCTAAATGTTATTATCAAACATCGAAAATTTTGAATGTCATAATTTCATTCACAACTTCTTCGTCGAACATGTTGTGTAAAAGTTGCTCATTCTAGACGGGTTTATTTGGAGCGATAAGTTTTGCAACCATGTTGGGTTCATGCTAATTTTTTAGTTCTTCTAATACACATCTTTTTAGCCATCTATCTTCCTTGATTCTAATATGATGCCCGTCACCCTCTTTCCACCTCACCTCCTTCTTAATGGCATCTCTTCCCATAAGAAGGCTCTGCCAGCCCCATGATAGGCAAGAGCCCTTAGCCGCATGCAGAAATTGCTCTTTGGAAAGTAACATCTTTTTAGAGCACTACACCATAATGCATATGAAGTTTGAGGAAATCTCCAAGCTTGTTTTCCTAGCATCGTTTTGTTAAAAGAGATGAAGTCTCTAAAGCCCGAACTTCCCACATATTTTCTTTGCTTCAGTATCTCCAATCTTGGATGCATGTGTTTTCCACAAGAATGAAACAATCTTCCTCTCTATAGGCTTGTAAATAGACAATGTGATTCGCATATTGTGGCAAAGCTTGTACCACTGCTTTGATTAAAATCTCTTTATCTGCTTTGGAATAAAACTTTCTTTCTGACCTTCCAACTTCATGTTTACTCTTACCAAAATTCATACGAACATCTTTTTTTTTTTTTTTTTAGCCCCAATTAGAGGAGTTTCCTAGGTACTTCCCAATTTTGTCAATCTCTAGAACTCACAATTCTTGGGCCATATTCCTTCTCAACTTAGGAAGCTAAAGTGAGCTGCACTAAAATATACTCCCGATTTGTTGAGGTTAATTTCTTGACCTATTGCCAAGTAGTATTGATTTAGGACAAAGGCAAGGTTTCGGCATTCACTAACCTTCCCATCCACAAAGAAAATAGAATCATCAACAAATAGTAGATGGGAAAGTGTAGGGCAAAGCTTGTTTAGTATGATTCCTCTAACACTTCCATCATCCATAGCCTTTTTCATGAGCGAGAAAAGCACTTTTGCCACTATTATGAATAAGTATGGGGACAAAGGATCCCTCTACTAAACCTCTCGGTGGTACAAAGAGGATAAAGGGTTCCCCCATTAAGCTTGAAATTGAGGGAGGCTATGGTGGCACATTGCATAATCCTTAAAACCCATCTTGTATTGAAACCCATTATAGTCATGCATGCATCAAGGAAGTCTCACTCAACCTGATCATAGGCTCTCTCTTTTTTTTTTCTTCATAATTTCATCCTTTTTTTTTGTTTTTGGTCATTTTTTTTGGTTGAATTATTTTTGGTAATGACCACATAGCTAATCAACCTATCCAAAACATTTGTAATTTTCCTTAATAGGAGAAATTGATATAAGTAGGCAAGAATATTTTCAGAGTATCATTATTAAAAGGATAAAATATTAATGAAGATAAGTTGTTCTTGATATTTATATTACAAAGACCTTTTTATGAATATGCAATATTTTGGGTTCACCTATAAAGAATGAGTTATTGAAGATTCTCCAAAAGATACGAGGAAGATTAATTCTAGTCCTATAACTTATATAAATCTCATTTATCTAGTTTGTTTGCAGGGTCTTATGCATGAACAAGTCCAATAGTTACCAAAAGTCTAGAAAATCACTATGGACTATCATTCAAAATCTGTATACAAAAACTGAATTAACCACCCAAAAACCACAGGTATAAATGTATATATTGTCATAAATACATACCGTTAATCCAAATCAGCAGAACTTGTTCCAAGAGGGAACCGAGCCGCCCGGACGAACTAAATTTCTTTTATTTATTTATTTATTCTTTAAATTAAATAAACCTTTTAGTTACCTTTAATCCATCTATATAATGGAAGAAGGACAAGCCTTACTTCACAAGAGGAGGGGGCCAAGTACTTATAGCAAGTCATTATCTCTCATTGTGTCTCTTGATCAATGTGGGCACAAAAGAAATGACTCCCATCAACAACAAATGAGAACAAAACATTATAAATGGTAAACATAACACTAATTTAGTTTTATCGCCATATCGGAAGTCCTCGATCCTTGAATGGAAAATGGGACTACGCCTCAATTCTTGAGGAACCGGATCAACCTAGACCATGCTCACCCCTAATTTAATTGGGTAAATTTATTTACCCGATGCATTAAAGCTAATCAAAGTAATTGATTTATTGAAAATTATCTTCGAACAAATCCTCATCACCCAATCCAATCTCAAGGCTACATGTGGTAGCCAAATAAAAGTCCCACTATGATAAAATATGTCCTATCCCATGTTTGATTCTTGTCCAAGATAAGATAAAGTTGGACAAGGGGATATAGCTTGAAGAAAATATCGCACGTTTTAATTCTATCTTAATCATTCCTATCTTGATAAAAAAGTTTCAGGCAAACAAACGCATCCCAATTATCTTAATTCTATAAATTTACGTTTGGTCCTTTGAATAGGATATGATGTGAAATCCATTGATTTGCCTATATCATATTCACTATTTGGTGAATCGCAATAAAAACGGCAGATATTTTCATATTGTATCATGTAAATTTTTTGGTTTAAATGGCATATTAGTGTAAATGAATCTAAAAATTACACAAACGAAGATGGTGAAAATTTGTCAAAACACTCTTGCCTAATTCACTTATTATTTTTTTTCCTCTCTTTTTTAAATTCTTTTATTTTTAGTTTTCTTTTTTCCTCTTCCATAGTTCTCTAATAAAGTTATGTTAAGTAGTAATCTATGGTAACATACATAAATAATTTAAACGTTTTATAAATATAAATGCTTAATATTAATATTTGTATACATAATATATTATAAGATAGAAAGAAATTCTAATATATAAATTAAAGGGTTAATACCATGAAAAAACCCCAAATTTGTACACATGTAACAAATTTATCCCAAACTATTTTTTTTACTACAAAAAACCCCAAACCGGTACATATGTGATAAATTTACCCAAAACTATTTTTTCGACCACTAAAAATCTCAAACTGGTACATCCGTGATAAATTTGCCCCAAACTAATTATTTTGACCACAAAAAATCCCAAATTGATTCACATGTTCCAAATTTACCCTCCGTTAGTTTTCACTAAATTGGATTACTACCGCGAAAAACCTCCAATTGATACACCTGTAATAAATAAAGATTAAAATCCTCAAACGTGTACATTCGACAATCACCACGTGTCATCTAACTCGGCAATTTGATGATAAAATTTAACGAAAAGTAACATAAGGTAAATTTGTCACATGTGTACTAGTTTGAGGTAAATTTGTGAAAAGTGTACTAACTTAGGATTTTTGATGGTCAAGAAAGGAGTTTGAGGTAAATTTATCCCAAGCGTATCGATTTGGGATGTTTTGTGATATTAACACTAAATAAAAATAGGAATAAATGAAGTGAATGTTTTTATTTCAAATTTTTTATTTTAGAATTAAAAATATAAATACATTTAAAAATTATGTTAACCTTTTATTGCTTTAAGAACCTTTTTATTCTAGAAAAATAAAATTTATATTTTGGATATTAAAAATCCTATTCACCTTTATCCAACCTCCCCCATGGGTTATTTCTCTATTAATTCCAACTTTATCCTGTCTTGAGCAGGCAACAAACACAGGATATGATAAGCTTTATTCTATTTCGGACTTTATCCTTACTACCAAACGCAGCCTGAGCAAGTGTCGGGGGAGAGAGAGAGGGGACTTAAATTTTCAATTAACTCTTACATATGTGGGTGAGCTTGATGAGCCGTAGAATTTCTCAATTCTGCGGCCTTGGTTATTGGGTTAAGTCGATATCGTATTTGGTCGATGCCCATAAAAGTTCAAGCGGGACAATGTGAGGAAGGAGCAAGCTAGAATTGCTAAAAGATTTAGGGAACAAATTAGCAACAAAAAAAAAAAAAATCAATCCTTTGATCAAATTACAGGAACACGATACCTTCCACGACAAAAATGACTATTAATTGAACCTTTTAATTTTATATCGGTGATATATGGTATAACAAGATAGCAATTTGGAGTCATCCAAACTTCCATCTTATAATCAAGGCACTTCAATAATCGGAATAATACGATATTCCTGCTCAACTATAGGTAATCAATAAGTACGAGATCTCTTCCCATTTTTTTTAAAAAAGTGGAAATAATGATTTATTCTACTAGTGACGAAAAAAGAAAGGAAAACAAAAATATTTGAAGTGAACGGACAGCAGGTTCCCAAAAGTAGAAGCTATCGACGGTTCAATTTGATTCGGATTTTTGTGATACCCGAATCAAAACTGAAATATTTGGGTATGCATTTGCTGCGACCCGAACCGGTTCGGCTAACATGGACACCCCCGTCCAATAAATCCACCACCATCCAACAATGCACGTGAGCGTGCCACGTGTGAGGAATGCTTTCGGTATCTCGGGCGTACATCAAGGCTTTAAACGTATTGAAAAAGCAGGTGATGTGTTCTCAGACCACGAGACTTGGGGTCCAGCTCATCATCATCCCTTAAAGATGCCACTAATCTTATATTTCTTCTTTAATTACCACATTGACTAATCATTAATTTCAATTGTATGACTAAACAAACAGAGCTCTCCACTTTCTCCCTGTCTTCGTGCCTAAGGTTTGGTCTCTGTCTGCTGCTTTTCGAGACTAGCGATACCATCGGTCCATTTATTTGGCAAAAAATTAATAATTTAAAAAATATTTCTTAAATTAATCACTTATCTCGCTTGAAATAATTATAGAATGAAGAATGTTTTCATTTTTTTATAATGTCTGGACATCTTCATGAACAATGAAAATATTTTTCATCCAATTATTTTTGTAAGTGATACAAGCTATCATTTTAATATATATATTCTTCTTCAAACTATTCATTTTCCGCCAATCGAGGAGAAGATGATTGGAAACGCGTTTTTGTTTTTTAAATGGAAAAAGGCCACAAAAAAACCACATACTATGTCACATTTAACCATTATTCTTTTTTATGTCGTAAAAAATCTCAAATTTGTACATATGTGACATATTTATCCCAAATTAATACCAAGTGTGATACGTTTCCTTGTAACACGAAAAGAATCTTAAATTTGAATCGGTGTGACATATTTACCTCAAAATGTTGGAGTAAATGTGTCACATGCCTACAAGGTTGGGGTTCTTGGAGTCACAAAAAATAATATGGGGTAAAGATGTCATAGTGAGCATATTTTTTAGACTTTTGGGTTACAAAAAAAACTTGAATAAATGTGTCATGTTGGTACAAGTTCGAAATTTTTGGTTTTGTAATTTTTTTAGATGAATTTGTCAAATTATACATAGATTAGCGCAGTTGATGGTTTTTCCCTTTTGAAAATGACCACCTTTTATCCATTACAAAAATAAATGAACCATTATTTTATTGTCCACAGAAATGCCAATGGAAACATCTTTCATTAATTATTTCAAGTAATACGAGCATTTATTTTTAGACAAATATTTTTTAAATTATTCTTTTTTGACAAGATGACCAAACACTACTACTTCCATTTTACTTTTATAAAAGGGATAAATCCCATAAAATAGAAAATCCTAAACTTTTCCATGTGAGACACTTGTGCTCTACTTTTTCTCGTCTTGTCGATACCCGTGATCTTGCATTGGTACCTCAAAAGTACATTTCATTAGACTTCCGTCTTAACTAGACGTTAAAATTTCGACGCCCATGGGGAAAGTTTAGGATTTCAATGGGATTTTTCCTCAATATAATCGCACACAATTTTTCTTTTTAGCAATTTTAACTCGCTATGAAAGAGTTTTTTTTTTTTTTGTCGGCATATGAAAGAGTTAATGAGTCATGTTTTGTACTTCTCAAACCGTGGATTAGCCAACTAGGGGGTGAATGATAACCATTCTATTCCAAAAATAGATTTTTGGCTAGAAATAGTTTTTTCTATTTCTGTTTCTGAATGAGTTTCTGAGCAAAAAAATGCGTTTGATAACGATATAAAATTTCTACTACTAGAATAGAAATTTGTTTGACAACTGTTGAAAATTTCTAATTTTAAAAAATGCGTCGGCCGGCCAATGGCGGGAGGCGGCGACAGGGGACCGGCAACGGCGGGCGGTGACAGGCGACCAGTGGCGGCAGGCGGCGATGGCCGACCGGGGGCCAAGTTGTAGTCGACGACGGCGGGTATTTAACGAAAAGTGAGATTTCTATTTTTGTTTTTCCAAGAAGTAGAAAATTATTGTTTCTCATTTCTCATTCAAATATATTTCTGGAACAACTTTTTATTCAGAAATAAAAAAATAGAATTACATTATCAAATGAGTTTTTATTTCAGAAATAGATTTGGAACATAAATTTTATTTTCGGATAGTTTTCATGCACTCCCTAATCGCCGGAAAAAGAAAGGAAATCAATGCTCTTAATTATGGCAATGACCATTCCGACCAAAAACAAAAGTATGGTGATGACTGATGACCACTTTTGATTTGACTAGAAGCAACCATCCACTGTTTTTCCTAGAAAAGAAAAAGGGTTGTTTGAAGTTTGGGAGAGGTTGCACGTCCTGAAAAGACATTTCGTGAGCAAATTTTTGGTAAAAAAAAAAAAAGACAAAGTCTAGTGCTTAGACCATTTTTTTTTTGTCTTTAGGTCGAACTAATCTATGATAAAATTAAGACACCACAAGTATCCGTACCATAGTTCTTCAATTGACTACTTGAGTGTATAACGTTTTAAAAATATTCACCACGAGTGACATAATTTAATCAAACACTTAAATAACATAGCTTGAAAAAAAGAAGAAGAAATTTTTGCACAAATTATGTGAGTTATAATGTCGAGTCGAATTCTCGGGCAAGGAAAATCGCCAAGGTCACTCAAAGTGAACGATTTAAAAAATTTTAAAAATTATTCACCTTGAGTGACAGTAACTTAAAACGATTACTTATATGCAATAATTTTAAATCACATACGTAATGATAAATATGAATGTTTCTTTAAAATATATGATACTAATGATCGATTGAAAAATTGTAATATCAAATTGAGCACATAACGTGAAATTACGATACTCGTGGTGTCCTTGTCGCGTCATTTTGAGGTAAACTTAGATATTTCAAAATCATCACCGAGTGTTGACGGTAGAGTAAAGTTGTTCCTTATTTTAACTATTACTGTGTTTTGAAATTTGGTCTTGAAAATCTCTTGACGTCCGATAGGTGAAACGTCTTTTCCTATTTTGCCCTCATTTTTGTTTTGGTCGAATTTGTCCTTCTCTCTTGCACAAACTTTAGGAAGAAGATTCCACTAATGATCTTCGACCTAAAAAAAAGAAAAAAAGAAAGGATTCCAATAATGATCCTAAACCTAAAGATGGTAGACAGATTTTCTTCGTTGCTCTAGCGACATGTATTAATTATAGGCTTATAACATTCAATTATGTAGAGATCATTCGATAATAACTTGTAATAATTGATTCATTTCTTTAAATTCTCCCTTTATTATTTAGCAATCGTGTAACTATTCAGGCTTCTACAGACCTCAGCTACTTCACTTCCCTGAACGATCTTAAAAGATATAGGTTGCGTTTGGTTCAGTATTCCCAAATGACTTTTAGCCCTCAAAGCCTATTAAAAGAATCACAGTTAAATGCTTGAAGAGCGAAAGCCAATAGGGAGGATTGCTTATAGAAGCTAAAATTTTTTTGTTTCAAAACTAACCTCATCAATTCCTATATTTTCGATTTGCCCTCCTTTACTATTTATCTTCTTGCGTTGACAATAGGTAATTTTTAATTAAAATTAAAAAATTCATCAAACCTTTGAATGTTTTTACCAAACATCATTCAACCCAAATCCATTTTCAAATGAGATTTTACTAAACGTAATTAGCATTTTCCTAAATCCTTTTAGGTTAAAAAATTTTTTTTTTTTTAAACCTTTTTTAAATTTCAAACCGGACCCATCCAATATAACGGATAAGGTTACATAAGAGTTTAAGGCGAAATTTCATTTTTTTTTTTTTTGTGAAAAGATCAACCTGTCCAATGCATTTGTAAGTTTCCTTAATGAGATAAATTGATATAAGAAGGGTGCATGAATGATTTTACGATTTTTAAATTAGTCAATATTTTCTGGTTTCACTTATATAAGAACGAGTTAAGGCTACTTAACTCGACATTTCTTAAAGAGACACGATAAAATTTAATTTCGATCATCTAACTTATATAAATGTCATCTATCTGGTTTGCTTTGTGGAATCTTCCACATGTACGAGACCTTGCCGACATATGAGCATGCATTGCAAGAACTCATCATCAAGTCGAAGGATAAGGTCATCTTAGTGAATTCAAAATCCATATAATCGAACCGTACGATATTTGAACGGTCCCGATAGTTCGACGCGATAACGAATTTATTTACCGGAATCATTAGAGCAAATAAAGAAATATGGGTTTTATACGAAATTATCTTCTAGCAAATCCACGTCATCCGATCAGAAACCTCGAATGTCTTAATTGTGTAAAAGCGTGTGTCGGAGAGAGAGGGAGGGGGGGGGGCTTCAATTTTCAATACGCGCAAAGGAAAACGCAGAAAAGGAAAACGAGACAAGCAAAAAAAAAAAAAAAGAAAATCAAAAGTTTCAACGCGCAGAGAAAAGGAGCATCGAGAGAGAGAAAGAGAGCGAATCATGAACTCAACCACACCATCACCACCAGCAACTACAACTCCACCCAAGTAAAAGTCGCTCTCTCTCTCTCTCTCTCTCTCTCTCTCTCCTTCGCCGCGAATTGCGCTCTCTCCGACTCGTCCCGGCAGTGATCTCCGCCTCCGGCCCCGCAGTCGTCTCCGCGCGCGGGCGCCGTCCCCCGATTCCTCGCCGTCGCCGTCGCGGCGTGCCGCCTCGCCGGAATGGCGTGCTTGCCTCGATTTTAGGGTTTCCGAGGGTTTTGCTGGCGATTCTCTTCTCTCTAGCCTGGTTGCCCGGCTTTCTGGATCGGTGCGAGTGTCGGAATTTGCTTGGAGTACCTTCCCGCTGGTCAGTTCCGCCCTGCTTTCTGGAATCGGACAATGAGTGTTTTTTCTTCTTTGTTTGGCCGCATTTGCTTCACCGTTCCTTGTGAAAAATGGAGAAATCCGCCTGGCTGTAGAGTCGCGTTGGGTGCTTCCGTTTGGGAATTTTGCTCCGTGCATTGGAATGCAATCGCCAGAAATAATGTCCGCTTTACTTTCTCGTTCTATCTCAAGTGATTCCTGGCCAATGATTTTGGAGATTTTGAGTTATCTGGTTTTTATTCACTCTTTCTAAAAGTGTCAATCTGCTTCGCGTCACCTAACTGGATCATACTGTGGCTTGCAATGGTCGAGATGCTTGTGTGGACTAATTAAAGTTGCGTTTCGGATATATTGTCAGTTAAGATCATGAGATCTCTTGCTGAGCTAAGGAGGATTTAATGTATTTTTAGCACCGAATGCCACTGAATTTAAAATCTTGTCCCTCTGTTTTCTAACTTGAGCCTTCAGGTGACTCTCGTTATGTGAGTTCTTGCTTGTGGCACGTGTAATCTAACTGGCCATGGCATTTCATTCTAATGGCAACAAGGTGCATGGATAGTGTACTTGGCGGTTTCAATGCAGTATTGACTTTTCGGGAGTGTGCCATTTGGCTATAGATTGTAGCTTTTGTGTAAAAGAAGCGTGTCCGTTTGGTCATTTATAGATCTTGTTCTAAAATGCTTGATAGGCGTTTTGCTTCCTTGGAGAACCTGAAATGATTCTTCAGGAACAGAATGTTGTGTCTAATTGTTGTCTGCCCTTTCAATGTAATTATATATTCCTATGGGGCTGACTTACTATCATTTTATTTCTGTAGATATGAAGAGCATGAATTAGGCCATTTAGTGACTAATGGCGTGCAAGGATCTGGACATTTCCTTCTGCAGGATGAGATATTTGCCCAGTGCAGTTTGTGCTCTTTAGCAGTTGGTGACGATTAATTGACAAGTAGATTTGGGTGGTAAAGTTTAGAGTTGGGAGTCTGCTAATGGACCCCACAAGATGTTGGTTCGGGAAGTTTAAGTCCAAAGATGGAGCAAGGTCGTCAAAAAAGAAAGACATTGCAGGAAATGGGAAAGATGGGTCAAAACCTCCAACAAGTGAAGAAGCACCTTCAAATGTCACCAAGCAGAAAGTTGCAGCAGCAAAGCAGTACATAGAAAATCATTACAAGAAGCAAATGAAGGATATTGAAGAAAGGAAAGAGCGGTATGGTTTTACTCTGGCAATTGTGGATGAACTAAACGAGCAGCACTACATGTTTATATGATTCTTTTCTATTGGATCGTGCCAAGTACTTCTTTCTTTATATGCTCATATGCTAAGTTGTTCCTTTCTCTGAGTCGCCATTTCTGAGGATTGGGTTCTTTTGGGAGATGCATTGCAAGTAAATGAGGAAGTTATTCTTAATATGTCTGCCACATGATATAATGTGCAGATCAATTCAGGGCTTCAAATTAGTTTTTTGAAGACCTATGAGTTCAAAGAATGATCATTTTACTGCAATAAATATGCTTAAGGGAAAGTTAGTAGAGACTCAGCTATTGACTGGAATTGGGCGCAATATACTCGAAAATAATGATGTCACCTTAAAGCACATCAAATGAGTGAATTGGTGTGAAGTAAATATTGGTTGGGGTGGTAGGGTGATACTTTTCGATTCACACGACCTAGTGCAGAGATTGCTTGTCAAAAAGCCTTTGTAACGAATCGTGTAAGAGAGGGGGGGAGTGGACATAATTTGTAGAACACCTAAGCAAAATTTGTACTTTAATTACTTAATGCCTTATTCATTGGAGTATCCTAGATATGACAATGATATTCCTAATGATGATGTCAGTATTCTTTTTTTTTTTTTTTTACTGGCTAGAGTTTATTCTCTACTGGTTATAACAGGACGTGGTTTGTCTTCCATGTATCAGTGAGAGCAGTTGATGCTAACTTCAGGTAGTGGATAGAAATATGGTCTTTAACTCAATTCATCCACAGATGAGGCCTGAACTTTTTAAATGGAGGAGGAAAAGTGAAGTAGGAAGTGTTGGAAAGATAATGCCGAAAAGTTCTAAAAGCATGTGCTTTACTTGCAAGAGTAGCGAGATGTAGGGTATGATTAGTTTAAATTAAAATATTGTAGTTGTCTTCTACCTCCTTTGGTCCTATCCAGAACAATGAATGTATTATGGTTTTGGCAAAGACAAGAAAACTTAATTCTTGAAACTGCTTTTCTCATTCAATGAGACTTCTAGGTCAGAACCATAAGTTGGCTTTTAAATCCTACTCTGAAGGGTTCTGCGAGACACAGAGTTGATGTCAGTACAACATCCTTTACAATTGTGAAGAACCTTAGTTAAATGGAGAAAATATTTGCACCTAGTTAATACCGTCTCCACATTTGGGCAGTCAATTGCCTCTTAATCTCTCCTTGCTTTCTGTTTGTGGTAGAGGTTTTCCTTCTTGCATCTTCTGATGTTAATGGTAGAAAATGCATTGTAAAATAATCAATAATTGAATCCCTCACATTTCTAAAGCTTTGGATCCAGGTAGGCTCCTTTCATTGTAGGACACTCTGTTTTGGCCAGCGATGTATATTTCACCATATGAAAACAGAGCAGACAGGGATAACACGGCAAACAGTGAAATTTAGCAATCTAACAATGCGTGTTACATATATATTTTGATGAAGGTCCCCTGGTATCGACATGATAATACTTCCCATTAATGCAGAATGTTGACTCAGGATTAAGTAGCTGTCCTGATGACTGGACCATGGCAAAAGATGAGAACAGGCAACTTAGTCTGTAGCTGCTTGAGAATTTCTTCTGTCGATATCTCGCGGCCTATACATTTGATTTCCAGAGTGTGAAACTAATAAGAGAAGTCACATTTTGCATTTTTTTTTCTTTGAAAAAGGTATCGAAAAGGTATACTCGCACTTATGTGTGTATGTGTGCGCTTTTGCTTTGAAAGTGGCCAAATAATAACGACAGAGCATTTTGATGTATCATTATATGTGTACTTGTAGAGTTGAGCTCTGTATTGTCCATAAATGCGTCGGGATGGTTGGGGTCTGTTCATACATTAAAAAGTTTTTGCCACTTTCTATTCATGGTAGTGAAGTGAATATATGTTTTGTAGTCGTCATATACTGGAAATGAAGCTGGCTGATGCCGATGTTTCCGAGGAAGAGCAAAACAATTTGCTCAAGCACCTGGAGAAGAAGGAAACAGAATACATGCGGCTTCAGAGGCATAAAATGGGTGCTGATGACTTTGAGCCATTGACAATGATAGGGAAAGGTGCATTCGGTGAGGTATGGCATAATGGTTATCACACAGTGCCCCATGTCCATTATTCCCTTATGTTGTTGGTGTAGACTTGAATTTTTTCGCAAGAGGTCTTTGTAGAGTAGTTGGTTTGCCAATGACTTCTTTTGTATACGAGGATCTCTTATTTAGCACAATAATCTGATTTGATTGTCGAATGACTTCAGCATAGTCACAGATATGGGAACTGTATTTAGTGTTCAAGATTGCTTTTCTTGCGAGAAAATTGTTCTTTCTGTGAACCATAATCTATTTGAGCATCTGCAGTAGACTGGGAATATAGTTCTTGAGGTGTTCTTGTGCATTTTACATGGATGTGCTTGGTTCTGATACTTCTTTAAACTATCTACATGTCTTCTCTGAGTTTCATATTTTTCTATGTGTTGGCTGTATATTTCTTTTTTTCTGATCCCTTTCCATAGGAAATCAAGCCTTTGATCGTGATTCTAGTGTTTGCTTTTATGGCGCAGGTCAGAATATGTAGGGAGAAGGCGACAGGTCATGTTTATGCTATGAAGAAGCTTAAAAAATCTGAGATGCTTCGTAGAGGGCAGGTATACTTGTCTCCAGGCTGCCAATGATGGGATTCGGGATATTATTATATCTTCTTCTAACTTGCGAATGTATTATTCAGGTTGAACATGTGAAAGCAGAGAGGAATCTACTTGCAGAGGTTGATAGCAATTGCATTGTCAAACTATATTGCTCCTTCCAGGATGAAGAATATCTCTATCTCATTATGGAGTATCTACCTGGTGGAGATATGATGACGTTGCTAATGAGAAAGGACATATTGACTGAGGATGAGGCCAGGTTCTATGTTGCAGAGACTGTTCTGGCAATTGAATCCATCCATAAGCATAATTATATTCATAGGTCGTGCATTGTTAATAGTCAGTACCCTACTTCTATTTCCTATAGCTGTTTCCCTTATGATTTGTTGAAATGACTAATGATGCATCTTGCCATCTTATGTTGCAGAGATATCAAGCCTGACAACTTGCTGCTTGACAGAAATGGTCATATGAAACTATCAGATTTTGGTTTATGTAAACCGCTAGATTGCAGTAACCTGCAAGAAAAGGACTTCTCTGTGGGAAACAATCTTAGTGGGGCTCTTTCAAGTGATGGCCGACCTGTGGCATCAAAGCGCACTCAACAGGAGCAACTGCAGCATTGGCAGAGGAACAGAAGGACGCTGGTAAGTTTAACTCAAGTAGGATTGGTGTTATCTTTTTGGTCAGTCATCATTCAAAACAAAACAGATTGTGGTTAATCCTCCTTTTTTTTTTTGTGGTTCCTCTGTTGCTCTTGTCTGGGACATGCATGTGATTTATGTGGATGATCATTCATGGCCAATTTTCAGAATTATTCTGTGCAATTTCATTAATCCTGGTACTTGTGTATGTTGTGTTGTAAACTTTTAACAAGACCTAATGCAGGCTTATTCAACTGTTGGCACACCGGATTATATTGCCCCAGAAGTTCTTTTGAAGAAAGGTTACGGGATGGAATGTGATTGGTGGGTATTTTCTAGAAAGAAATAAAGAAATAGTGGAAAAGAAAATGAAATCTCCTCGTCATTTTCTCTCTTTATCTTATTTATTGTGGTGATCTTTGACTACTACTTCTGCAGGTGGTCTCTTGGTGCCATTATGTATGAAATGCTTGTGGGATACCCTCCTTTTTACTCCGACGATCCTATGTCAACATGTAGAAAGGTATCTTAGCATTGAAATACTTTTTATTCCGCTGATACTTTACCTTCATAGGCAATGTATTTTTGGAATATGAAGTTGCGTCACTTAATAGAAGATGAGCTCCTCTTGTTACCAATATGTGTGTTTAGGGATGTTGTTCTACTCCTAACAATGTAATTTCTTTTCATCAACAGGATGTGAATGTTAATATTTATATGTAAGACAGCAGCTGTAGATATGAACCGAATTATGGCCTTTTTTCGGTGATGTATGAACCCATCATTCTTTGATGATGACGTTGATGAACAGTTCATAACACTTGCATAGTGGTGGCTGAAATGTGGTATGAGTCATTATGGATTTTTGTAATTTAAAATGAATAATAGTCTTATAAATGCATTGTTGAGCACATTGAATTATTCAGGTTTCAAGGTTAAAATGACATCTTTATTTTGAGCTGGAATTCTCATGCGTGATGTTGTTTAATTCAGTCATCTATACTTGGCCTTTTGTCAGCACAATTATTGAATATAAATGCTTTCCTTGGCAGATTGTGAACTGGAGAACTCATTTGAAATTTCCTGAAGAAGCAAAGCTGTCTCCAGAAGCTAAAGATCTCATAAGCAAACTTCTATGTAACGTTGACCAGAGGCTGGGAACGAAAGGGACTGATGAAATTAAAGTATGGGCTCTTAAGTGTTCAATTCTTGACTATTGCACTGCTACAGCTAATGAGCTGAAAATGACAATTGAAAGCGGTGCGTTTGTGGATTCAGGCCCATCCCTGGTTTAAAGGGATCGAATGGGACCGGTTGTATCAGATGAAAGCTGCTTTTATTCCTGAGGTCAACGATGAGTTGGATACGCAGAACTTCGAAAAATTTGAAGAGGTAGACGAGTACATAGTGTATTGCTTTGGCATGAAAATGATTGCAGAAGGAAGAAATACCGGTGGCAGATTACTGCCTTTAGGATTTATATAGTTTGTTCGTTCTATCTCTGACTAGTAAGGATTGATATAGTTAGTTCGTTCTATCTCTGACATGTATTATTCTATGGTGATGTAGGCCGACAATCAAATTCAAACTTCAACAAGATCAGGCCCATGGAGAAAGGTTCCTACATAAATCATTGTCTGATTCATTTTATTTCTGTACCATATTCCTACTTATATTCTAATCTTTTGGCTTCTGCCTTGGTAGCATTCTGGTAAATGCAAGGTTCACGTTTATAATCATGTGGTACTGTTGTTTCCTCATGTTCTTGACAATGCAAAGAACCTTTGTGGTCTAGTCCTTGCCTCAAAGGGGTCAATTCGGAAAAATCAAGTATTTATATTCTGTATTTTTCATTGACCTTGTATCCATAAAAGGCCACACTAACTGGGTTAAGTTGGACCAAATTGTTGGCCTCAAGGAGGAGGCCATTTTAAGGGGTTTTTGCCAAAACCTAATTAACCTTGAAAATTGTGCTGAACATCAAGTTTTTTTCTTTTTTATGTTAGGCCTTTTCAATTTGATTTTATCGTGGATTTGCATGGTCTTAAGTATCTGTTTTTTACCCTCTCTTTTGTTCATAGATTTGGGATGGGCTGTATTCATATACCTTTCTTATATTCTCAGATCTTCTGTTACTCTCTAGCAAAAGGGATCACCCTTGGGACTCTAGACACACTCTCGCACACGCACACACACACACACACGGAGAGAAGTGTTCTAACAGACTTTTATCTGGAAGTGTACTGGCATCTGATGATTTGTTCCCTTTCTGACTGCAGATGCTCTCATCCAAGGACATCAACTTTGTCGGTTACACATATAAGAACTTTGAGATTGTTAATGATAATCAGTTGCCTGGAATGGGTATATTTCTCTTTCTGGAATTGTTAATAGTCTGATGGACTCGCATGCTTTCTCTTTGTTAATGCAATAAGGCATCAGCAAACATGGAGCTATTCTACGACGTGATACTGCAGATGTTGTCTATATACTATTAACTCTGGCGGATGCTCTCTGAAGCTTGTGGAAACCATGTTATGGTTATGAACATGCCAAACTCAACAGATGGACCAGATTGCTCTGTTTCATTTTCAACTACTCTACCAGTCAGGCTGTTTTCTGTCCTACATGAAAAAATTAGTATAGGTTTTGGACTGTTGATGCTTAGCATTCTACACCAGTCTAAACCTATCTTAAAGAGGATCATGTATGGTGTTCCATCTTTCCAGTTAGTCTCATCATAATATTTTTTATGATAAAGTTTCGACGGTCCTGGCCTGTTTTCCCTTTCAAAGCATGGCATTCTTCATAGGAAGTGCATATATAGTTCACTTACTTGGTCTTTCTGTTTACAGCCGAACTGAAGAAGAAGAACACGAAACCCAAAAGGCCATCCATCAAGTCTCTCTTTGGTAAGAGCTGTAGAGAATGCTGTCTTGATAACTCTAAAGACATGTTCACGCATGCATAGCTTCTTCTTTTTTACAAATAAGTGCATAGCTTGTTATGCTCTTCTATGCTGAGGAAAGGTTTTGATTAAGCCACCTAAGAAAAACATCTGAACCTTGGTACTCGAGAAGCTTATCGGTTTTCCCTCGTGTATTTGTATGTTCACAGATGATGAGTCGGGCACAGCAGCGAGTCGACCTGTTCACGGCAGCTTTATGAACCTCCTGCCCCGTCAACTCGAAGTTCCCGAGAAGCAAAGTGAATCTAATTGACCTGCGCTGACTCTTCATGGTTTTCCAACTGAAGATTGACACATTTAGTTTTGCCGCTTGTGCGCTCCGGTGTTGTAGATTGACTCTTTCTGGGGGGAGGGCAAGGGTCCCCTAAACAACCAAGTTTGAGATGGTGATGTCGTAAGTCGCCCTCGGGTGTAGCTTGAATCTGCAAAACTCTGTAAGATAGGGGGTTTGGCGAAAAATTATTCCTTGTGATTCAATTGAGGAGTGATGTGCATTCTTTTGTCGCAGTGGTCATGTAATTAAACAAACGCAATAGATGGTGAAAGCTTTAAGGTGTGAATACTACTGTGAGTAAAGAAAAAAAAAAGTGTGAATGTCATCTTGAAAAGGGTGGGAATCACTTTTTTCGGTTGCATTTCTTTTGTTCGTGGTCGAAGGAGAAGGAGATGTTCAGAGGAGATGCCGCTTGTTTGTCGCACCGACATTCCCAGTGGAGAACAGAGTCCTGTGGTATCTGGCAGCTTTGCAGTGAGAGTACAGCAGTGACTCTGTCCTCATTCTTTACGCCCGTTTTGCCTGGAACAATCTTTTGAGGCATCTCCCAAAATAAAATAAAAAAAATCAAAAGGTAATATCACAACTCGAAGGGACTACTCTGCAAAACAATTCTCAATTGACTTTTGCGACATTGCCCCAGAATTCAATCCATTTAGGGATTTGGGGTTTTGGTTATATTTCATGTTTTTGGTGGTTGGGAGTGGGTGCAGTGAGCTCCTTGAAGTTGGGAGCGCTGGTGTGGATTCTGGAAGTTTGCAACGGTCCATGTTAGGTCGCTGGAGATTTTCTAAGCTTTCCGAGGAACTTGCCGTCGAAATTGGTTGCGATCTGATGACTTTTGGTCGATCATTCATTTCTACAAATTTGCGACCTGATGACTTTTGGTCGATCATTCATTTCTACAAAGTTCTGTGGACGTGGCGGGTCGCATGAAGAAGTTAAACTCTGGTGGATAGATTAGTACTTAGTTATCAAAGAGAGATCATGATAGCTAAAGATTCACATAAATGCCATTCTGATCTCTTCGAGGCATAAACTTATCCTTATTAGTCGAAGAAGTTTGGTTTTTCGAGTTTGATTTATTGGGCAGATGGTGTCTGGACCAGCTTTCGCATACTATTTCTTGTCTCTCTTGTATGTCTTCATATGCCGGTTGAAGCTTGGATGTGGATCCATAGTATGCTTTTTTCCTTTTTTTTTTTTTTTTAGCAAGCATAGTAACGGCTAAGTTACCATCTTGGGGCAATTTATTGATTTTTCTATTATTGGCCAGAGGCGATTTGGTATCTGTTAGCCTCATAACGTGAAGTATAATTACGTCCAAGGATTTGATTAATGATTGTCGTCCACGTGACACTTCCTAAAAGCACTGTAAATTTCAAACATCACAAGATATTGACATATTAACGGCATTTAATGAACCTTAACAGGTAATACGACGAATGTGCTGTTCACGTTTTTCTCATGCCAAAAGTATACGGTGAACATTTCTCTTTTAGGTGGATTTGACAGCAGTGACTTGTTCGCTCCTTTAATATGTTGGTTTAATTGATAGATTTTTTTTTTAAAAAAAAGTTGGAATTTCATTTAGCACACCATTAGAGGAAATAGGTTCAATGTATATAAGTAGCGTTAATCGACTATCCCGTGCTCTCTTGTGGAGGTGATTCTCGCTTAATTAAATCCCGATGAATGCTTATATTACGAGATTCCAATCGATCATGCAAAATGCTGCTTCTCACTTTTGCATTAGGGGGTGTAAAGCTAACCTCGGCTCATTATACGAGGCTTGATGCTGTGAAACTCGCATCTCATTAGTGCTTGGACTACATAAAATTGTTCAACATTGCTTAAGGGCCTCATCAAACGGAATAAAAGTTCAAGGACTACATTGCACAATGAGCTAAAATGCCGATTGTATTGAATAAATTAAAAGTTTCAGAAATTACGTTACACATTGAGACAAAGTCAAGGGTCATTTATATCATTATCCTAATTAGAGTACATTCAAGCATGAGAATTTTAATGATCTTGGAGTGGAGCTCAAGTAACTGACTGGTCTGCACATCCTGTAAAAGAAACATTTTTTTATTTTTCTTTATTTTTTAGTTTGAAAAGGAAAATGGTGTCTGCAATTCAGGCATCCAAATGTTGGGTGATTTATCATTTCTTGCTTGGGCAAAGTGCCAGATGGGAGAGAGCTCATGCACAACAAGAAGATACCCACCTCACCTTATCTCTCTCTCTCTCTCTCTCTCTCTCTCTCTCTCTCTCACACGCATATTCCAACAATAAAAAGAAGAATTTTTGCAGATGCATACAACAAAGCAATCAAAACCAAAATAGACCCTATTAATAAAATGAAAAAAACAAACCCAGAAACAAAAAAAAAAAAAATTATAAGAAAATTCCTCCAATGATATCACCCCTCCGCTCCCCCCCTCTCTGTCCCTTCCTCTCTTCCTCTCTCTCCTTCTCTCCCTTCGTCAATCATCCAATTTCATCACTTTTCCTCTCTCTCTCTCTCTCTCTCTCTCTCTCTATTCTTTTTCTGCAGAATCTCCAATTCTTTGCCAAGAAACCTTAAATCCCTCCGTCCTTGAACGCAGATCCGAAGATACCTCCGTCTCTGGATTGATTGCCCCAGAAATTTCCCTCCTTTGTCTTGAATCTCTGAAACTCGCTGCCAGAATTGTTCCTTTCCCACTCCAAAGTTTCCCTTTTCCTGTTCTCCTCGCCATCAATCTCTCTCTCTCTCTCTCTCCCTCCTCCTCGTTTGCTGGCCAAATGTCGCATCATCGACGCCTCCGCTAGGGCTTTCTCGTGCCGGTTCGTGGGTATATCTCAAGTTTTCTCCTTGAGGATTGTGGTTCGTGGGTCTCCGACGCCGGAGTTCCCTGCATAGATTTGTGGGGTTCTGTTGTAAATTCTTAAAATATTTTTTTTTTAGCTCTTTTTCGAGAGGCTTGGGTTGCGTTTTGATTTTGGCGATAAGTCGATCGATCTGCAATTGAAGAAAAAAGATCCTCTTTCATGTGAGATAGAATCTGCGTTTGGATCTGGAACGAGCATCTTGAGGATTATGTGTTTGGATCAGCTCTGACCCGGGGACAGAATTTGTCGGAGTTGGGGAAAAGTTGGTTGGTTTGTTGTACTGTCTCGTTTCCGGAGCCGATTGGATCATGGATCATGTGATTGGGGGCAAATTTAAGCTTGGCCGAAAGATCGGTAGCGGATCGTTCGGAGAACTATATTTGGGTATGCATTCATTTCTTACTCCATTGAAACAATGGTTGTTCTTACCACTTTTTCTTTTCTTGGATTTGGGACTGTGTGTTGTGTTTTCTTGATGGTGGATCGGAGCATGTTCGACTAATGTCTCGTTGGTTTTGTTCAGGAATTAATGTGCAGAGTGGAGAGGAAGTGGCAATAAAGCTGGTAAGTTTCTGGAGCTTGTGGTTTAGATGATGGGAGTTTATTGCCTGATGTGGTCCATGAATATAAATTTTGTCGGTTAATGGTGCCTGACGGTAAGAACTTGCATTGCGGCATTGATAACATGAATGCCATTTTTCTAAAAAATTTCGTTAATGATATATAGTCGACCTTTCTGAAGGAAACGTGTGATTGATTATTTATATAATGCTTCGCGAGGAAATCAGTAGCTTTTGTTAGTAATTTGGTGTGGCTTCTATATGTTCATCTGTTTTGTGATTTTTTTTTTTTTTTTGTTTCCTTGTTAGTACTGTAGCTAATTTAGCCTGGAACTCATCTTTATTATGCCCTGGTTTTGAACAAGTACAATGTGCTTTTTGTCTAATCATCCTGAAAGTGGGTCTTTGCAAGATTTCGGATTAAACTGTTCGATTCGACGCAAACATCACACTTATTACTCACGACAAGCCTATTTCATTTCTCAGTGCACCTGTGGCTATTGCAGTCATAGGTGCCCCTTCATCTTGGGCATCTTCTAGTGTCACCATAGAAAATGTTGTCTCATATGTTCTGTTGGTTTGAGTAGATAGCTTCAGAGAAAACTATTAGTGCAACCTCTCAACTGAAGGTGCTTTCTCAAGCATTGTTGTCAGTTATTGGTAGATTGATAAATATGAATTCACTTAGCTGATTTCTAAATTGAACCAGATTTTATTTCCTTAATATTTTTTCTCATAATTGATATTCCCTCTTACTCTTTGCATTCCTCTTTTTATTGTAGTGTGAGAATTGTAGACTTATTTAAGGAATTAAATTTTTGTATGTTCTGTTGTATGGAACCTGATATTCAGGAATCTGTGAAGACTAAGCACCCTCAGCTTCACTATGAGTCAAAAATATACATGCTGCTTCAGGGAGGAAGTGAGTTGCGATTAATGCTTCTTCTTTCTTTCTACCTTCCTTTCTTTCTCTTTGCATGAGTGTAAGTTACAGGTGATGTAATACACGTTATATTATTCTTTGGCCAATGTTTTGTTCTTAATTTCTGAAGCCGGTATTCCCCATCTGAAATGGTTCGGAGTCGAGGGAGAGTACAATGTAATGGTTATTGATCTTCTTGGACCAAGTTTGGAGGACTTATTTAACTATTGTAATCGGAAGTTTTCTTTGAAGACTGTTTTGATGCTCGCGGATCAATTAGTAAGTCTTCCTATTTAAATGAATGGTGCTTTTGGATTAAGTAGATACCAAACTTATTTGCACTCTGCGCATCTTTTGCAGATAAATAGAGTTGAGTATATGCACTCACGGGGTTTTCTCCATCGTGATATAAAGCCAGACAACTTCTTGATGGGTTTAGGGCGAAAAGCTAATCAGGTAATTTGATGATTCGCCTATAGATTCTTCTAGCACATATATAATTTCCTTTATAGTTGTATATGTATGAAGTCATGCAGAACTCTCACATGTCTTTGAAAGACTTCCATATGGTTTTTCTTTGGGGTTTTGGATGGTGGAAGCAAGAATATCTGGAATATTGGTTTGGTTAAATTGTTTGTTTTTATGGTGATAGATATGCAAATGGTTATGCTTAATATTTGACATTTGGGACCACATGCCCACAACCCACTGGTTAGGGCTGGACTAAGTACCTGCTCCATGGGATGGATGGAAACCTCCTAAAGGAGAGCCTACTATGGGCAACGGAGGATTGGAAAGGAAACCCAGTGTTAATGAAAAGAAATCATGTAGAAATATTCACTAGCATTTCGTACTGTTCACTTCTGCACCAGTCACGTCTGTGTTTATCTCTTTATTTTGTTTTACCTGAGCATTATCATTAATACTGCTGGACTTTTTCCTAACAGGTGTACATTATTGACTATGGTCTTGCTAAAAAATACAGGGATTTACAAACGCACAAGCACATTCCATACAGGTATTGGAGATGCATACTTTTGTATTTGATGAATACTGTCTTTATCTATATCCAGAACAAGTGTGTGTTTGTCTGTTTCATGCACGTAAGCTAAGCTGGGAATTGGAACTGTAACTTCCACGGTATTTTGTTCTTTGTTAAATTTGTTATGCTAGTTATGTATGTGAATGATATCTTCTTTCCAGAAGAATGTGTGTTCATCAGGTAAAACTGTAAATTAGTTTGGTATCTGAGGAAGTAAAACCGTCTTGGTTGCAAAGAAAGTGGAACTTTCTGGGTTTCTTTGGTGCCTTAGCACTGTTTAAAGTATATCTTGCTTCTGTCTGTCTTAGGCATGAAAGTCTATTGACTCCATTGTCATGCTTTCAACAGTTTGTCTTTTCACTGAAGTGACAATACACATGCCTGAAATTGCTTTCCCTGTTTTAGAACTTTCCCGTTCCCTTGAACAAGTCCAAAGGGGGGAATCATTGATTACACATTTTATCTTCCTTTTGCAGAGAAAACAAGAATCTTACAGGAACAGCTCGCTATGCAAGTGTCAACACTCATCTTGGAGTTGGTCAGTGTATATTTTGCATCCAACAGAGGCATTTTTCGATTTTCAAGCACTTTAGACAAATTTCAAACATTATGAGTGCATAGTGATATGTTTTTATTTTTCATGCAGAACAAAGTAGGAGAGATGATTTGGAATCTCTTGGTTATGTGCTTATGTACTTTCTTCGAGGAAGGTTGACAGCAAACCGAGATGCTTGTTTCACCTATGCTGTTATTCAAGTTATATTTTGACACTTCTTTTGTTTTGCATCTCAGCCTTCCATGGCAGGGCCTGAAAGCAGGCACTAAAAAGCAGAAATATGACAAGATTAGTGAAAAGAAGATGCTCACTCCCATTGAGGTATAGTTGCTTTTAACTAAGGGATGCTGATGGGACCCATTCTAACTTTGGCGAAGAATCTATTGGATTTGGATGCAACATGTTTTCTGGGCATGTCCCATTTTCTAGGAAACTAACATCAGGACAGGAAATGAACATCACCATGTACTTTACAGGTTCTCTGCAGATCATATCCATCTGAATTCACATCATACTTCCACTATTGTCGTTCGTTGCGGTTTGAGGACAAACCAGATTATTCATACCTGAAGAGGCTATTCCGGGATCTATTTATTCGTGAAGGTGAGGGCGAGTTTTCTTTGGGTTATCTATTTGCTGAGTGGTCTTTCTGTGGATTTCTGAAGACATATATTACATGTTGTAGGTTATCAATTTGACTATGTTTTCGATTGGACCATACTGAAATACCCACAGATTGGCTCCAGTTCTAGAGCACGGGTAATCTTTAGTTTCCACCTTTGGATTTTGACTTATTAGGGATCACAAAATTTGTAGTGCCTATTTGCCTTTGTTGTAGAATTCCAGTTCTTAATTCTTGTGTTTTTCTTACAGCCAAGCGGTAAACCTGCTCTAAATCCAGGACCTTCTGCGGAAAGAGCAGAAAGACCTTCTGGTAAGTTCCTTCAAAAGTGTAAAGCTTTTATGTGTGTCAGTAGTGTAGGTAACTAACTTGCAAAATTTCTGTTCTATAGTTCTACTAGAGAAGCAGAATGTAGAGAAGTTTCAGTTTGTATTTTTATAGTGTGTTTCACGTCAAATGGCAAGTCAATTTAACGAACATTTCTCGACATATTTGTCTAGTGGGACAAGAGATTCGAGAGAGAATCTCAGGTGCAGTTGAGGCATTTGCTAGGAGGAGTGGCTCTGGCCATGGCTTGCCTGGTGATCATTCCAGGCACAGATCTTCAGATGACGTGCCCTCATCCAAGGACGTGGTAAAGTGAAATTACGATTGAAAAATGTATCCAAGTGGTGGTTTGTTATATTTCTTCAATGAACAATTGTTGGGAACTTGTCTTTGGGTCCATCCTCACATGTACATATGGGTTACCATTTAATTGGGACTTACACGTGCATGCTTTGAGAAAGTGCTACATGCTTTCAGATGCTTGTTTCTTGCATATGCACTGGAGTAATTAACAATCCTGCACACGCAAGGGGTTGGGTGCATGCTAAAATTGGGATCTTGTTTATGTCTGTAGTCAGCGTGTCTTTGCCTCATTAGTGACGTGTTCTTATTCCCAGCAACCCGATTCTGAGAAAGGCCGCAGTTCTTCTCGCAATGGAAGTACTTCAAAGAGAGCAGTAATATCGAGCAGCCGACCAAGCTCCTCTGGTGAGCCCAGTGATGGTCGGTCGAGCCGGTTGGTATCGAGCAATGGACGCCTCTCCACCAACCAGAGGGTTCAACCTGGTTTCGAGTCCAAATCGTCATCCTTCATCCGTTCCGGGGCCACAAGGGGCAGCCGGGAGGATGCACTTCGGAGCTTCGAGCTTCTCTCTCTTGGCACTAGCAAGAGAAAATAAATGATGGAATTCTGCCTGATGGGGCTGGTGTGCATTGCTGGTGCTCTAATGTCGCTGTAGTGTATGAACCCAGGAGGCTATTATGAGACAGACATGATTACTTTCCTTGCATATGTACATCTCCGTTGCTGGGTTCTATTCAGAAGCTGAAGAACCTATTTGAAGTTCTTGAAGCAGTTAGGACTCCTTGTTCCATCGGGAATTGTTTCCGTCAAAAAGAAAAAAAAAACGCATTATCTGGGGCAAGAATGTTCGAGAAAATCTCACTTGAGGGAATTGTTAATATGTTTGAGACCGTTTGTAGCTGTAATAAGTACCTGTTAATTTCTGCTCAAGAATATTTGTCATATCTATAAGATGCTATCAATGCCCCTCTTAATGTAATGGTGTCTTTGTATCATGTTCTGCTTTTGGTGGAGGATCTTTGCTGAATTGCCTTCTTTTGATCTAGCACAACTCTTTCAGGATTCACATTCATGTTACAGTGAACTTCACCTTGTATTAATGCTGGATATTGCGAGGTTTTGGTATTCCATTTTGTATGGTCCCTTTGAAATCAAAGTTATGGCTAGACCCATTTCTTGTGACTCTCTCATTAATGTATCTGTGGGCGATCGAAAGAAATTCGAGGCTTTATCTTGTTGCCCCATCATGCATCATTGAACATGAATGTAAAGTTTCTGGAAGCATATTAGCTTGTGTTTATGGTATATAAGCTCACATATCTGTTTGGTATTTGTAAGTGCGTTGTGGACCTAAATTCATGAGGTTATACCTGACCTGGCATTAGCCATTGTGCTATGAATTTTCTTAACAGCTATATGTACAGTGATAACCTTTTTCCATTTTTCATGGTTCTTGAGAACTTCAGATTTTGATTCATTGTTCTTGAGAACTTGAGATTTTGACTATTGATCGATTGAGGATTTAAGATTTCATGTTAGCCAAATTGAGGGACTTCGGGTTTTTAAAAGACAAAATCAGATCTTAAGCTCGCAATATGTGTAATCTAGGCATCGGAAAATTTGACGTGACTATCTCGTGGAATACTTAATCATTCGCTTGAATTTCATTGATGGTAAGTCCACTCGATCATGGCACTTTTGAAAACCTGAAATTCTCCATCGACCAAAATAACCCTTAATCAAAATGACGAACAATCTAAAGCTTAGGTCCTATTTTGGTACCTACCCCAAATCTTTCTCCAGTAAGATAATATTGTGCCATGCCCCCATATGCCCTCAATGAACGCAAAGTGGGATTGTCTGTCTGAAGATCCTGATTCTTAGTGAAGGCCATTGTTTTTGACTGGTCAATGTTGATATCCATGTGCTATTTCTCCTTAATTGTCTGAGCTACAAATGAGGATATCCACCAAAACATCCTTCATATAGGTCAACCTCAGGATGCTAAATGGTGTTTTGTCAGAAAAGAGGGAAACACTTGCTCCAGACTCTTCTGCTCCATTTTGTTTTTGAAAACAAAGAGAGTTAACATACTTTAACACAGTCCCTGAAGGATTTGAGTTTGTTTAAAAAAAAAAAAATTATCATCTTTTGTGAAGTTATGGAGAACTTGTTGCTTGGCCAGGTTAAAAAGCAGGCGTCATCTTTTCTACAAGAGAAGTACAAAGCTGCTAGGCTGGCCTTAACTGATGTTACTCAAGCAGAACTGTATGGCCCCTCTCCCTCAACCTAATTTTTCATTAGTACCCGTCTATTGCATAAGGAGTGTTTTTAGGGCTATCCACTTACTTCCATTCCTTCTTTTTTCCAAAATTAAGCTTGGCAGAGGATGTGACGAACAATGATCCGTCGAGCCCGGATGCGAGATCCATGACTCAAATTGCCGAGGCATCGTATGATATAGACGACTACTTGAGGGTCGCTGATGTTCTGCATAAAAGGTATCGCCAAGGTCCCTCTTTTGATTGTTGCAATCAGTCATGCTCACAATGAAGAACGCATGCTACTTAATTTAGCATCACATAAGACACCATTGCTAATACTCCCTCTATCGCCAAATGCAGGTTGCAGAACATTGATTGGAAGCAGTGGAGGCAATCCTACAAAACTCTGGTCCTCCTCAACTTCTTGCTAACACATGGTCCTGAGGAATTTGCGGAGGAGTTTGAAGGTGACGTGGCCATCATCGAGGCGCTCGGCAGCTTTCAACATGTTGATGAAAAAGGGTAAGTTATAAGTAACGCCTCAAGGTATTTCACTGTCGTGGCGATTTGCAACCGTGATGTACACCTGCTTGACTCGCAGTTCCCCTGTTTTTGCGTCTCCGCTCGTTTTTACATGTCTCAGATTCAACTGGGGCGTCAACATGCACAAGAAAGCTGAGCAAATACTAAAACTTCTGGGAGACCGAGAAACGCTCAAGGAAGCCCGTCTGAAAGCTCTGAAAATAACGAAAGAAATACAAGGGTTTGGGAGTTACACGTCGTCTCCATCATCAGAGTCTTCGTGTTCTATTTCTGAAACGTTAAGGACGTCGTCCTTCGGCTCTAGCTCAACAAGTTCCACCTGGCGTGAGGCCAATGATCCATACAGGCTCCACCAATTTTCCCTGAGAAAGGAATTTGGAGAGAGCTTTTCTCCAGGAAGAATAAATCGCGTCGATACTAGTGATTTAACGTCTAAAACTGAGAACCGCTCACACCGGTGGGATCACCACACAACCAAAGAAATAGGGTCCTTGCTCAATCCAGAAGACCATCACCCTGAGCAGAAAAATGGCCTGGTGAGCGGAATTTGCTCGAAGCTGGCAGCATTGAGTCCTAGGAAGGGAAAGGGTACTGAAAGGATTGCATTCAGGAGTTTGTCCGATGCAGGAAAGGCGATGAGGAAGAACTTCGAACGACAATTTTCGATAGGATATTGAGCATGATGCTGTTAGCTGGTCCACAGCTTTAGGGACTATTCATAGATTGTTCTTCGCACAATTTTTCATTGTGTAGACGGAATCATATTCATCCTGTACGGAAACACACGAGTGAGCTTTGAGCTATCTGTGGTTCCACATTTGTGCCTCGTATGAAGGAAACACCATTGTTTCTCCTTCGTAGTTAATAAAGTACAGCTCATTTCTGTGACGGAAAGAACATCGAAAGGAAAACAAGAAAACATTAGACCTGCGTCATTTCATAGAATGCTAATATAGAATAAACATGTCTAAAAAACACATTAGCTCCATTTTAAGTTCGCTCATTAAAGTCAATACAAGAGACCGTCAGGACCATCAGATGATTCTGAACTCTAGTAAAAGCAACAAGAAACAATCCGTTTAAAGCAAAATGCTACACGTTCCCAAAAAACTCTCGGCCTGCAAGATGCAAGAAACTCATGCTTAGGATGCACTCTCCTTCTTGAGCTTTGCCAGTTCTTGCCTGATCAATGAACCCCTCTGAACAAACATGTTACAACATCATCAGCTTCAACGACAAACATAAATAACGAACCAAGTAAACGGCATCAGTGGACACTCTGGGAGGCAACAAAAACAGGGTGAAACAGCATGAACTGTGGGAGGTGTAACTAATCATAATCAGACAAGGAGAAAAAGCAACAAGGACAAAAAAAAAAAAATCTAGAGCACCCAAAAGCGACAGTAAGAAACCCCAGAAGACTTCATTACCAACCTTAATTTTGGCCAACATGAGCTTAAATCTGTCAAAATCATTAAGGGATGCCCTTTTCTTCTGAACAATAAGTTTCCGCCCCCAAGAACTCTTGTCCCACTTACCCTGGACATCTGCAATGACAAAATAAGGTTTTAAGGGACCCTTAAAATTTAGGCTTATCCAGAATGAGTGAAGTAAGCTTACCAGCTTCCTGCATAGCCTTAATGAGAGCGCTCTTCCTGGGGACCCTCTTGATATCAATCTTAATATCAGTAAGCGAGAGCCTCTTAAAATTCATCTGTGACCTAACCATATCAGGTGCATCGACAAGAGCCTGGGACAAGCAGATCAAAGCTTCAGATTCAGTAATTGTATCCGGGACGTGTTTGGTACAGAAAGAGAAAAAGATCATGGGAAGTCTTGACAAAACATTGCCAATATCTTTCTAGAAATGCGGTCGCAAACAAATGATTATCACCATGGTAATCTAAAACAAGGAAGAGGCTAATGTTCCAAGTAAGGATTCTCTACAACCATCAACAATCAAGTTATGCACTCAGCATCCGCGGCACACAAGCCACATGAGAATCTACTTCTTGCGGGAAGTAATCAAATGGATTTTGTCAGAGAATGACACCAGTGCATCGAGCGAACGTCCCCCATAAAATTGGAAAACTGTCACTCGCAGAATCTTATTTCGAGCGACATAAACAATTTGAAAATCCATGGTGTCGAAATCACCACAAACCAAAGCTTCCATTTTTAGTAGTTTCACTCCCACCTACAAAAATCGATGACTTATTCATGTGCACACCGACAACAAAAGCATTTTAAATGTGTGCCAACCATCCTAAAAGCACTCCTAAGCAGCTGAAAACATCAAATCCATCCTAAAACTATTTCATCCATATGGATTATTTCTTCACTCTGCTTCATATCAGAGTATATCTAAGTTCCAGAAACAATTACACCAATTACAATCAGCACCTTCAGAGCATACAAGCCTCGATTCAACCACTTCAGCGATCAGCAAAATCAATCTAACAACGCAACTACTCGGGAAGCAGCTAAATTCGCCCCCAAAAAAATGAGAACTTTAACTCAACCACGAAATCACAAGATACCACAAGTACGAAAGGAAGAGAAAAGAGCTCAAGTATGATAAACGGACTCGGTTCTGGTCGACCACATCGACGATGACGACGAGCCTCCCGTAATCCTTGCCGTAGTTGATCAGAGCAACCCTCCCGATCTCGATGTACCTCTTGAAAGGCTACCAAAAACACAAAAATAGCCGCGAAAGTAAATCAGTAGGCACTAAAGATTACGCGAAAGAAGAGCTTGATCCGTGAGTTTTCATGGCGGTAGACAAGGTTTCCGGGGAAGAGGGACTCACCATCTTTCCTGGGGCGCGAGAGTGTGTGCAGAGATCGGCGGATAGAGACGGGATAAAAATGAATAAGAGACTCTGGACGGCGCTAGGGTTTGGGTTTCCAGTTTTTATCGCGTGGTGACGATCACGATGAACGATTCTCAGCCGTTCGATCCTTGGGCTTTTTCCCCGCCGCATGGAGGGCCCAAATTGAGATGCGGGCTTTTTGAAATTTTGTATCGAAAGTTTGGGCTTTGACGTCGAGTTTGCTGCCACCGAATAAATAGTTGATTTATTTTGCAAAAAATAAATAATCTAAAGAATATTTTTAAAAAAAAATAATTTGTATCTCTTGAAATTATTTATTGATATAAAATATTTCATTATCAATAGAATATTATGTCTAAATATTTTTGTGAATGATGAATTTTTATTTTCGTTTGTTCATTTTGTAAACGATACAAACGATACTCTTGACGAAAATATTTTTCAAATCATCTATTTCTCGTGAAACAAACCGACCTACAATCCAATGTTCTTTCACTTTTAATCTATTTTCATTTCTTTCTGTTAAGTAATTTAGCTATGATTTTACTTTTCAATCGGGTAAAGTCCAACGGGTTTGGGCCCGAATAACCGTCGTGAGTAATGTTATCCATAAATATTCTACCGGTCACGGGCTTGATAGGTTATGCCGGCGTTGGTGGGTACCATACTGTAGCCTTGTTGGGCCACATGTGGGCCCAAATGCCATTCCCGGCTCGATCGTTTGGGCCCTAATTTTAGTTGGCCCTTCGAGCCCAACCGAATTATCTATCCGTAGGGTTTGATCACAATCGCCACCTCTATTACTAACTTGTGGTTAAAGATGCTCGTTAACTACGAGAATGTCCGGTCATGGGACGGCCTCGTTTGGTCGAAAAATGCTGCCGAAACGATAGGTGCGATTTCTTAAAAACGAAAAAACACATAGACACAAAAGTTTAACGTGCCAACAAGATTACAAAACACCACTAATGGAGATCTCGGCGTAAGTGCTCATTATTAAAAGATTTAAAACGGATTCGATGGTCGGTCACTCGTTTCTTATTTGAAGAAGTCACGAATCTGCTCTTTGAGCATATGTATGACCCATAATCTTGTTCCGATTATTTATTTTGTTATTTGGAGTTTATTTTGTTTTGAAGTTATCTAGGATTTGTCATGATTTGCAATTGGATTGCATTATTTTTCTCCTGTATTTTATGTGAAAATGAAGGAGATATTATTTAATAAAAATAGACAAGAATTGGGGAAAAAAAAAAATTGCAAGAATGATGCAATCTTACATATGCGAAATAGTGCCTCGATATTTAATTACCACTTTGTAGTTTCTCAAGAATGTTTGACATTTTATTCATATTTGTAAGCGATACCATCGATCGTTTTCGGGAAAATATCTTCTAAATCATTCATTTTCCTCGAAATAAACGGGACACTAATACTTATATAATCGGGCACCGATGAAAGGCGATATGGTTCGAAAGATGCCACAAACATATTGGGACAAAACTAAAGTTCGATTGTTCGATTGGATATATTAAGTGTGATAATCCCGGTCCGGCCGAATCGTTTCTATCTTATCGCATCTTTCTCGTGCTTTCACGATCAAAGCTTTATCCCTGTAGATCCTCAGCAGGGGGGCTCAAAGCTGAGTTTTAACAATGATTTCTTATGATTGGCGGAGACCTTGTTCTCATTGAGGGCATCGAATGCCGCCTTCTTTTTTCCATGTACGCAATTCAGGATGGTGGCATAGGCATGATGGAGAGCACCAAAGATTCACACCCTCTTGTGGGAATTTTTCAAGTTGACGAGAGTACTTTATAATGATTCTTTCGGGGTCAAATGCTTGTCGCCTTTTTTTCTTTTCTTCCCTTAGGAATCGAAGGAGAACATATTGCGAGCGTGGACGCACATTGATCTCGAGTTCATGAAGATGATCATATCCGCAGGAAAAGATTTAGAAATTCTACACTAAGGTAATCGACAATTTTTTCGGGACGCACTTGTCGCGCGGTCGGACCATGTTGGTTGATAGTGTAAGGTCTTTTGTGAGCTCGATGGCTCCCGGGCTCGGCCAGGCTTAGTTCGAGCCACAAGGGACCGAAGTCGTTTTCGGGTGGGTTTGGAAAAGGACTTACGATTATAGGGTTGGTTCTCAGAGTTAGGTTGATTCTCAGAGTTGGGGGCCAAGATGCAAATTGTAGATTTCCTAAGATGAGGAGGGTTTTAGTTAACACGCACATGGCACATGTATTAGAAAAGTCCCAGATGAAATGGCAATTGCGGTTAACATTTTAATAATATGGCACTCGAGTAATTGATTAAAGTTATGTCACTCAAATGAAAATTTTTTAGAAGTCATGATGCTCAACTCGATAGAAAAAAATATTGTGACACTCACGCGAGCACAATCTAAAACTTATGGTACTTGTGATGTCTTTAACCCTCTTTTCTTTTAATGGCGGGCCTAGACCATAATTTTGGCCTGATCCGAGTAAGTAAATCTAACCATTATTGGAGGACTGTATTGAGGAATTGCGGAAAAATTGTCCAAAAAGTCATAAACCATCATACCACTATCAATTCAGTCATGAATTTTTCAATTGTACCAATTTGGTCATAAAAATTTTGACGATTTATCAATTTAGTTCTAAATTTGTTCAATTGTGTCAATTTTTCCTTTAGATTAACTATCCAAATAGTAGGTTTAGGACTAAATGGACCGATCTTCCAAATATTTAGGACTAAATTAGCACGATTCGAAAATATTTAAGAATTAATTGGCACAATTAAAAGGTTTTAAGACTAAATTGGTTGTCGTATAATAAATTTAGGACTTTTTGGACAATTATCTCGAGGCATTATTAATAATGACAAGTCTGGAGGATTAAAAATCATCCCCGAGGATTAAAAAAAAAGTAATGATGCTAAAATATTGTGAAGAAGGCCAAATCTATTATAAAGTCTAAACAGCAAGTCAATCAGACTTAGGGCTGATTAGCTAAGTAAGCCCCAAAACTTGTATTGATTTCTAGTTGTTACTAAGGGTGTTTGTTTGAATGGAAGTATTTTTCGGGAATTCGTTTTTTGAATTTTCATCTATTTGGTCCGCTGAAAATGAAAAGTCAATCAAAAATACTTTTTGGTCAACGAAAATATTCATGTATAAAATCAGAAATTGAATTCCCTAATCTAAAGAGATGAAACATTTTTCAGAATTGCTAATTTCGAATTTTTTAATATTTTGTTATTTTGTCTTTTTTCTTTTCCCTCAACCTTGTAGTCGGGCCTCGGCGACAACGGGTGACCGGCCACAAGTGCGAGTCGGAGAGCTCAAGGCCGGGCCTCGCTATGGCCGGACGACGGGCGTAGATTTTTTTTTTTTTTCATCTCAACTAAATTCATGAGATTGAAATTATTTTCTAAATGAGATCCAAACGCTAGAAAATATTTTCGGTCACATATCACCAAACAAAGAAAAACTAACCATTTTCCGGAAAACATTTTTCTTTAGCATGGAGTTTTCCATAAAACAAACACACCTTAAGAGTTAGCACAAGCCTAGCCTGTACTATTTTTTAAATTTAAAAATAGATTAACTGTAATTTTTTTGCCTAAAAACCCACTTTCCATATATGTTTTCGGCCACCTTTTCAACTTCGACCCATAATTTCATATGGATTATCGTTCATTTGATTGTAATTATGTCTTTAGAATTATTTATGGCTTTATTTAAGTGTTTCGAGCACATCTAATTCAATTTCTATTATTTGTATCGTCCTATCTTACATTTCGAATATTATTTATGCTTTATCTTTATGAGTTAGTTCGGCCTGTCCGAACTGTCTCAGGGCCGAGTAGGACAAGCTCGAAAAACCGTCCGGCCTACTCGGACCCAAAAAGTTGAGCCGGTCCGGTCCGCACCTTCGGGCTTTCGATCCGTCTTGCTCACCCTCCGTAGTTTCAACCATATTCCGTCCGTTCTTTCCGTAGTTACTTTAAGACCCGCATTCCATTTGTTCTTTCAACGAAACAGCCTTTGTATTTCCACATCTGGAAAAGCATTGCCATGAGAAGCACTTGTACAGATTCCAGAAAAGCAGAAAGCATGTTGCACACATTCCTCTTTTTATGGCGCAACTTGAAATTGAACGGGCAACCGTTTACTGTAGAAGCTGCAAGTGTAATTCAAGTGTGAGTCGAACATAGAAGACTTGCATATAAAGCTCATATAATCTCCGTAAAGGAGCGACTGGGGGAACTATGACCGGCCTCGGTCAAAGATTACGTTCGAACACGTAACATCCTCATCCGATTGGTGCGAATGGTAACTAAACCTGACCTGAAGTTAAGTTACATTAAGAAGGTTCTGGAACGAAACCGTCGATTCAACTGATGCAAAAAAGAAGAAGAAGAAAATGGGAATGGAATGGTTCCAGATGATTTTTTTGAGCAGAGAAGTTGGCCATTTGCGTTGGGACAATGAAGAATCTCATCTCATGAATAAACAAGGTAGGAGGGCATTTTCCTTTACCCCACCATCCTCTCTTTCCCTTTCTAAGTCTAGCAGATCAACTTCTTTCTCCCTTTTGGAATGTCCTTTAGGAAGGTTATAAATTGAGCTTGTGTGGAGGATGGCAGTCTCTAGGGAACAGAAGAGATGAGAGGTGGAGGAGGAGGAGGAGAAGATGGAGCAGAGGAGAGGGTGGTGGACATTGGCCTCAGGGAGTTGTCCAAGAGACTTGAAGATTTTGCAAGAGCCAGAGACTGGGAAAAGTACCATAGCCCTAGAAATCTCCTCCTTGCCATGGTATCAATCCTTTCTAGCACTTCCTCGTTCTGTTTTTGCTCCAGGATAGAGATGGCGGTAACGATCATCGGGTTGCTGGTGAATTCTAAGTTGTCGTGCGAGGTTTGAGCGGCGAGGTTCCGTCTCGTGATCGCGTCGAGTTCTAGTAGAAACACCGTATTAGCTTTACCCTCTTTCTTTTCTTTTCTCTCCTCATTGTGATGATACCATGTTCTTGTTTGCAAGGAAGATAGGGGAGGTGGGAGAGCTGTCGGAGATATTCCAGTGGCGAGGGGAGGTGGACAAGGGGCTGCCCAACTGGGGGGAGGCGGAGAAGGAGCATCTCGGGGAGGAGCTCTCCGACGTGCTGCTCTACCTCGTGAGGTTGGCCGACATTTGCGGCGTCGACCTCGGCGACGCTGCCGCCAAGAAGATCGTCAAGAACGCCATCAAGTACCCTCCCAACCCGGCCGCCTTCTGAAAAACCATGTCATCTGTCAAGGCCAAAGGCTAATTGATGTACTTTGTTGAGCACCGCAGCTTTTTTGTCGTTGAAACACACTCGAATGGAAAGATTGTGAAGGTTTCCACTCCGGCACTTTCCTGAAGTGTCATAGAGGCAATCCTAATCATCTATAACATAATTTGTTTTAATACATAATCATGAAATACAGCAAAAAAAACAAAATCATTTAAAAGGGAGAAAACCAGAGCCAAAGAAAAGTAATGAAATCGGGAGGTGTTAAGTAAAAATTATTATTTGAATATTTTTTTTATTTAGAGCTGCTAATTGTAAATTTGTCCTACAAAAATAATGTTTGTAAAATGAATTATGGAGCATATTTCAGGAAAGACAGTGCCAAAGATTCCTGGGGACAGACTTGGCAAATGGCATTAAACTTGTGCCTTATACCTCTTCAATGCCAAACTATCATGGTAGATGGTCCAGGGGTAAAAGAGACAACTATCTTTCATAAGGTCGCGAGTTCGACTCATGTCATAAACGAATCTTATGGAGGCTCGTGCTGTTTTGCCTAAGTGCCGCGTACCTTGTGAGACTTCTTGACTGTAAGCATTGTGTCCTTGGCAGCTAGCGGGCTCGCCAACCTTAGAGCTTCTGTTTACGAGTAGTGCGAAATAGTTAGTTATGACTCAAATCCGAGAGACTTCTTGGCAGTTAACATCGTGCTCTTGGCAACTAGCGGGCTTGCCAACATCAGATCTTCCGCTTACGGGTGGTGTGAAGCAGTAAGTTATGACTCAAACCTAAAGTTTCACAAATGGCACAGTAACGTTTAAAATGAGTCGCTAGCGCAGGTTGCCTCTCCCTATCTTAAAGGAAAAATCCATCAACCCAAATGGTGCTTTTTGCCTCGATGCAACACAACACCATCATCTTCTCTTCCAACACAAAGCGACATATTGTAAATGTATCATTTATAACACTTTTCTATAATTGAAAAACGATTAGGGAAGAACGACGATGATGAGAGAATTCAAATGCAATTGCGATATCATTGGAACACGATGAGATAAAAATTAACTCAAAATCGATGCATAATTTCCTTGGATCATAATTGAAAACTTTATTATAATTTCCCTTTGGAACATTCTTACTCGGGACGATTCGAAAAGAAACGAAAATCACCAACGATCTAAGTATGTTTGTTTCACGAAAAACTCAAGATTGAAGAAAAAACGTTTTTTTTTATAAAATCATCGCTCCTGTCGCTAACAAAAATGATTAAATAAAAGATATGTTCACCGTAAAAAAAAATGACAAATGAAAACATATCCCGTTGATCAATTTTTCTAAATGACAATACTAATTATGTTTTAGAAAATATTTTTTAAAATTTTTGAATTTTTCCGTATCCAAAATAAGAGATAGTTTCTCCCTCTGCCGCAATCTCGCGTCCGCATGATACGCGGAATTTCCAGATCGCACCCCAGTCCCACGTTGTTGACTGTCGCTAACGTGAAACCGAGCGTCGCTCGCACGACGCTTCCTCAGAATCAGATTCTTGAAATCCCCACTTCTGTTCCGCGAGGTTGCGTTCCACTCGGTTCGCGAATCCCGATCCGCAGGGCTTCTTGCAGTTCACTTCTCTGATCGTCGGTTTCCTTGGCCGGAGTCGGATTCATCTCTATCCTGATCTCAGGTGCATTTTCCGAGATGGGTGGTTCGCTGTTGTGCGTGCACGTGATGGGATCAGATTGAATTTGCGAATTCGAGATCATGTTTCTTGTGGGCTCTTTCTGGATTAGTTACCTGTTGTTTGTGAGAAGTCAGATGATCATCGAAGGAAAATTTGATTCTCATCTGTAGCTACGCATTGAAATGATCTTGAGATCTAATTGAAAAACTTTGAGTTTCTAATTGTTCTGGCTCTTGGGTGTTTCTTCTTTCTGCGATCCGTTCACTACAGGGTTCCGCTTCTCTGTTTTCTTGTAATTTCTCCTGGTATCCATTTCGTGCATGGAAAAAGCTGAATGCTTGTGCGCGTTTGTGATCTGACACTCATATCGGTACCATATACTGTGGATGACGTCTTGCTTTGGGTTGGCATTGAATCGTTCGTATGGTATTTTCTTAGTCATCACATTGTGCAGTTGCAATGATTATTGTGGATGTCACCTCCTCTGGTTATTTGGTCAAGTCTTAAGGATAGATATACTTTGCGAAGTATTGTATCCTACTATATTGCGCAGAAATTAGTGCCCAAGAAAATCTTGGTTGTGTGATTGCTGAAACTATAATGGACACCGCCTTTTCTCTGCTTAGGCAGTCGGCCTCGACATGGAGGGAACCATTTTTGCTCCCTCATTGGAGGGCATGAAGCACGTCAAGTCAGAACAAGGGGAAATGCTGGCCAAGCCTTTTCTTGATGTGTGCAAACTGATATTGCCCGTCATTGGTGAGTCCTTATCATGATTCAGCTGGAAAAGTAGGTCAGACATTCGGGTGCGAGTTGCACTATAATACCCTTGATAAGGCAATTCTCATGCAAAAACTCCTTCATTATCTTTTTTAGATTTTATGATCATGAAACTATAAAGAGAATGGCAAGGCATTGATAAGTACTCAGGTTGCATGTTAACAATGGAGTGAGCTGTTTGTACTGCACATTCTCCTTGTTCTATCATAGTCAGATCCTGCCACAAGCTAACTTCCATCACCATAGCCATTCTTACTGTCAGGCGTTATGGTTTCTGAGACACTCCAAGTGTAAACAATGTTCTCAAACTGAATAAGAATAAATTAAGCTGAATTCCAATCAGGCCGACAATTGTCTTGATAGAGTTTCGTATACAAGAAGCACTGACTGCATTGCTGGTCATTTGCTTTTGCAGAAGGCACCATGCTTATTTCTTTTATTCCGACTGCTCTGCATCCTTCTCATGTATCTAAAGATATTTAGAATTAGAATGTTGCACTTAAGAAGCATCCATGTCCATTGTATACAAAACATAATTGTTACGCACACACTTGTTTTTCCTACTGTCTACATTTAAAGCATTGTGATACCCCATGGAGAGCTTTCTAATATATGGATATCCCTTTTTTTTCCAGATAAGTTTGGTGCTGCTATGGCACTTGTTAAATCTGACATTGGTGGAAATGTTTCAGTAAGAACAGCTTCTCTTTGTTCTTCTTTGTAAACTTTCCAGTGGATATTACTAGAACAATGTCATGCACTTGTCCAATGAAATTTATATGATTCTTTGCCATAAAGAGGTAAGGTGCTTGTTGAAGTATCTGGCTGCAATTGAATTATTATTTATTAGGTTTATGGTATCTAGTATGGACAATTGTCATTTCCAAGGATAATTCACTTGATGTCATATTTCTCAGTTCTCTAGTACCTAGGTGAGCAAGTGCGATCTGACACCTCTCTTTGTCAAGTACTAGTTGCATTGACCTTATGCCTTATTAATTTTCTTGTAGAGGCTTCAAGCTAAGTATGAATCCAATCCATCTCAGTTCAAATTCTTGTACAGTATGGTACAAGTAGAGGTTGAAACTAAAACAGCCAAGGCATCCTCTAGTTGCACAAATGGACTTCTTTGGTTGACAAGGTACAGAACATAAGACTTTACTTATTTTGTTTAAGCTTAAAGGTCAGTGGATAACGTGGAAGATGGTTGAAATTATTTGACTGGTGACAACTGATAAGTGAGCTAATAAGAAAGATAAATTGAGAGATTCTCCTGCGCACGCTGAAAAGTAAGACAGTGAGCTGTTGAAATTTAAGGTGGTTAATTCCAAGAATATGGACTTTGCAACGTCGAAGATCAGACAAAATTGTGATTGAACTACGCATGCCTGCGCATTCTTGTGTGCTTGCACCTCACAGTAAATAGTTTCAAAGAACAGTTTTTTTTTTTTGGTCGAACTTTCAAAGAACAGTTATGTGACATGTTTTTTGGCATATTTATTTTGAATATCATTGCAATTTAGCAAAAATAATATTGCACAATAATGCCAAAACACCTTTGACTTATTGTACATCATAAACTCTGAAAGACAAAAGTCAGGACAAGCCTATGTTCTCTAAATCACAGTAGAATTCCTATAGAAAGTATTGTTGCTAGAGAATTGATAATGGCTTTCTAGACTCACTCTATTTCTTGAAGCACTTAATTGATTCATCAGATTGTCTTTGGGTTATTAAAAGATCACGGGTCAATCATTTGTGAGTTTATAATAATGCCAAAAGTTAATAGTACTACGATCCACTTCGTATTCTCATTCATTTTATGAAGAATAAGTAGTTTAAAAAAGAAGTTAAGATAGTAAGTTAGATTTGATGCTTACTGTACGAGGCCTTCTCCAAAAAAGAGCAAAAGTTCCATACTTGAATACCTGCAGAACAGCTTCCAGTCATGGGATAATTGAAAATGTTTCTGTTTCAAGAATGGGAAATATAACATTAACACATTTTTTATTCTTGGATAGCTTTCTTTGGGACCTTCCTCGGGGGGTTTTCCTCAGTATCATCTCCAGTTTTGCACTGTTAATGAATTCGTTTTAAGCCACCAGTCGTCTTGAAGCCTTTAAGCAAGCTACCCATTGCTCAATCACCTGTTTTTTTCAGTTGAAATGATGACATGCTCACATTGTGCTTATATTTGATATGCTGCAGAGCCATGGATTTTCTGGTCGAACTGTTTCGCAACTTGCTTGCTCATCCTGATTGGACTATGTCTCAAGCTTGCTCGGATTCGTATGGCAAGACTTTAAAAAAGTGGCATGGCTGGCTTGCAAGCTCAAGTTTCACTGTAATGTCTTCATGCCAAACTAATACTTAGTGCACCTCGTGAAAAAACACTCTTCTCAATAGTATCGATGGAAAATGCCAAGTGATCATATGCTCATCAATTGTTACATCATTCGGAAAAACTTAGGATTTGAGTCTTTCTTTCCTGTGAAGTTCTTCCATCTATTTTCGTCAAAAGAAAAAGATATTATATGTTAATTGTTTTTTGGTTGTGTGGTCCCAACATATTTTTATTCTCTGGCTTCAAGATACCCAGTACAGTCTTCCTCTCAGCTTAGACTTCCCCCAGGAATCCTGTGAAATCTTTGAGGTCGATATGTTGTGGTTGAGCTTGTGATGAAGATGAAGACTTGAACATTTTGTGGCTAGTGAAAAGATACTTTGTCTATAAATTTAGGAAAAAAACCCCTCTTGTCAATTCGGATCAGAATTTTTTGTTACTAAGCTTTAAATTAATGTGGGTACTGGGAATTACAGGTCGCCATGAAGCTAGCTCCCGATAGGAAAAAGTTCATGGATGTGATAGGCGGCTCTGGTGATGTGAATGCTGACATGGAGAAATTCTGCACTAACTTTTCTCCTCTTCTGGAAGAGAATCACAAGTTTCTGGTAAAATGTTTCTGATGAACTTTCTTGATTTGCTATTATATTTTCTTATGGTATTGCATAACATTGACATATGATTGAGGTACTGAGATAGGGCACTCTAGGTGACAAAAAGTGGCTGGACACAAACTCATTCTTTCTCCTCTATCTTTACGTTTTGGTAGTCGGGTATGACTAATTTCACTTTTACATATTCACTAATAACTTCTCGGAGACATCCTCTTGGCAAATTAACTATAATACATCAAATCCAGAGGAATGATGTGAAAACAGGAGGACATGATGTTAGCATTTGGTTATGTAGGTTCTTGGCCTCCCCTTAAACTTTCTTTTGTGTTAATAAAACAGTCTTTGTCCCCTCTCTTTCGCTTTCTTCGTGGCCTCAACGGTGTTGTATCCACTCGTTGAGGTATCAATGCCTCCCAAGATTGTCCACTGAAATGCATATACCTTGTTGAAACAGGCTGGTGTTGGCTTGGACGATCTGAAAGCTTCGTAATGAATCAAATCTACCAAGGGCGGCATGCTTCTACCGCACTCATAGGCGTCTCCGTCCATGCATTGCTTTTCGATCCACATAAAATAAACCGTCGGTTGTAAATGAACCATCAGTCATTGAACATGGTTCATATTTTTGGACAGATTGCCAACTACTGTAGGAGACTGTGGGGTTCAGAACTTCAGCTTGCATTCTAATCATCTGCTGTATTTTTTTTTTCCTATGGATATCTTGTTTGGAAGGGAAAACTAGAGTTTGGACTTGAATGTCAGAGGCCGAGACCTCGACCCATTTCGCAGAAAACCGTAAGCATTATTATGTTTGGTCAGAGACTCCTGATGCACTTTTAGCTAATTTTCCATCAATTCTTCTACATAAGATATTCTCCTATCGCCTTGCCCAAGACTCCTGGGACCACAGAGAAGCCCCTAAACTAGGGTTGCCCGGCCATGGTACCTTAAGCGCGGGGACCAATTTCTTGTCGCACCTCGTCATAACCAGGGTTTATACTTATCATAATTCCGACGCCTAGCCTCGTAACATTCTACAACAGACAGATCGAGCCCTGATTACGATGAGGCTCGACGGGAGATTAGTCCCTTGAGAGACCATAGAAAAGCTATTAAGCTGATGTCTCCACGACGTGGCCTCTGTTAGAGAAGGCAATTCTTGTTTATTTCAACGTGAAAACATGGGATGAAAGAAAGATCTTTCTGTTTTGTTCTGCTGGGAAGGCTGAAATCACCTTTTGTAAATTACTAAACTGCTTGCCTCGTGGCTCAATTAGCTTGATAGGAATATTCGCCATGTGGTCATTTGAATCTTAGTAACTGCCCTTAGCCTTGTAAATGTAAGGAAATCCGCTGAAACTAAATTTAAAGTCGGTTTTAAAGAATGAAATAAAGCTTACTCGGCGACTCCTACGAATTCAATCTTAACTGGCCGTATATTGTTTCCCCAAAATACGGGCGTACCGAAATTCACACTCATCTTATGTTTCGCCTCCCGGAAACGAATCCGGAGTCTCGATTAGACAATTATTAGATGCTTTCGGAGCATCACGTTGCGATCATCTTGAATATTAACCGCAGTAAACTCCCCGTTTCTTTCATTACAAAGAAGGAACTAGAGTTTCGCCTTCAGTGATCGATGGACCGAGCCCCTAGCTATCCACCCGCCTTGTCGCAAGTCACGCGCCGCACGTACGGGATAATCACAAGCTTTCTTAAGACGGATAATGACCTGTTCAAGCGTTGTTCCCACGCTTTTATTTGTGAGCCGTTAAACCCCACCATCCCTAAATATAGAAAACACTTGGCACATCTGGTTTCTGTTTAACCTCGTTTTGCCCCCGTTAATCGGGGTCAAAATTACTGGTTTTGATTGACTGGCAAAAGCCAAAAATTGGACCAAACAAGCGTGTCCCAACCAGATTTGTGTCCGCAACATGTCAATCCATCTTCATTGTTGACGAGCGAAACACGTCATAAGAACTCGTCTCGGTCGCCGATCGGCCAATTTGAGCACGAGGGACGCATCTTCGAAGCGCGACTGCCTCTTCTGCCGCCAGCCGACTTGTTTAACCAATCATTAGATCAGTGGAAGAGAATGGCATCGTGCCGGTCGGGCCGAGCAGTGGCGAGATGGCCAAGCTTCTGTCCCTGACTAATGTCCGACAGGGCCGAGATCGGCTTTGCGTCATTTTGATACTAATTGGTCCTCATCAAGTGTCTCTAGGGAAATTCTCCGACATAATCCTACATGTGAGTTTGATACGACAAAATTTCCGATTTTCTGATGTTATCCACCTTCGCATTTTGTTTGCTTGTCTGGAATGGTTGATAAACATTCTTGACGCTTCCTCCTCCTCTATTCATAGCTGAAGCCCCGGAGCCACCCTAGAACGGCTGCCGCTTCTCGGAGGGAATGCCGACAAAAGTTAAGGGCCTCCTCAAAGGCCTGAAATGTATTTCGCATATATTTGGTGTGTACCGACTCCGTTTCCCTTTCCATTTCGAGCCGGTGAATATGAGTTAAGTAGTATGCTGATACCAATAAGAATTCGGAGAAATCGTTAATTGCCTACTGGTTATCATGTTAACGGTAGAGCGAGTCGTGTCTATTCCAATCCCCCTCCATCTGAAGTCGCACGACGAGAGAATTAACATCGCATCAGTTGGGGGGAGACTCGATTTTTCAATCATACGTCCTTGATTTAGAAGCATTTAGTGGAAAGAAACATCGATTACCAGGCTTGTTAAGCACCCGACAACCGATGATAATGTAGACATTGAAACTGATAAGGAGTTTGGCATTTTGAATCCTGCAGAAAACAAAAAGGAGGAAGAACTGCAGATCGGGTTTCCCACGGATGTAAAGCACGTCGCTCACATCGGAGGGCAAGGCCCCTCCGCCAATGCCCCGAGTTGGGTATGGCCACTGATTAACCTCCTCTTTCAGTGCCTCCGCTTTTTCCGGGCATCACAGAGTTGAATGGTCTGGTGATCAGCTCCAGATTAACTTGTGGAGACTCATATACAGGATGCATTCTAATGATTGTTATTGCTGCCTGACTATTTCTTGCAATGTCCTCCTTGAGATCACTTTCCTGAAGTCTCTGTCATAATAATCCTTTCATTAAGCATGATCCTGACAAATAAGCATGGGGAAAAAGCTAATAATCTGCATCCCAATGCAGATGAACGAGTTCGATTCGACTCAGCAACTCACGTTGCAGCCGGTTGATCCTCTGGGAGAGTCGGCATTGGCATCAGATGGTTGGTTCCACAATTCCTCCTAACGAATGCACCTAGAGTCACCAAAAGCTTATTCCTAGTTAACACATGTAGCACAAATAACACTAATCTTGTTCCCCATGTGCGAACTTGTCGTTCCAACAGACATGAAGCAAACCGGGGCAGGAGGCCCGGACTTGCTCTTGCAAAACGTTAAGGATGCACAGGACTCACCAAGACACCTACTATCTACCGGCTTCGGCTCCCCTCTGAGCTCACCTTCCAAGCACGGCTCCAGTGTGTCGAAGCATCTGAGGCGGCACCGCAAATCAGCCGCGGCCTCTGATGCCCCGCCTCAAGAATCATCGCGCTCCACCCGACATTCTAGAAGGAATCAGAACTTGGGTCTTGGGGTAGAGACACCCTCACATGATGCCGCCATGGTGTCAAAACAATCACGGAGGAGGAAATCAAAGGGCTCATCCGGTGGTGGGTCAACGAGATTGAGATCAAAAGGGCAAAGTCCTTCGAATGATGCATCCTCATTGACAGAGCATGGATCGGGGTCTGAACATGGACAAGGACTAAAGAAGATTCAGAGCCATCTCAGCACAGTAACCGAAGTGACCGAAGAAGGGAAAGGGTGAAATGTGATTAGTGGTTAGTGTATATGCAAATTATAAAGACATGAACAAAATCTTCCAACACCAGTTTGTCTCTCTTGTTGAGTTTTGTTGTTCTACGGAAATTTTCTGCTAAAATTTGGGTCAGTGGAAGATGGATACTTTGGTAGAGCTCACAATGACCACAGGGCCGCTCAAAGGCTCACATATGAAGGACTTCTAAACTTAAGACTTGCATCAAGACATGTAGCTCAACTTGAGGGTTCCATGTTTCAACCATTGGCAAGAACTAAAATGTCTGTTCTTAAGATCACCCAAGCCCCAACACGAATCCTGGGGTTAAAAACAGACTTGAGCAACGTTCGCAACTCCTATCAACAAGTCAGGCAGGTGAACAAGTTAACCCAATTTTCATCGGGGAAAAGAACTAGCGAAGTTCTTAAGGCAACTAATCAAGGTATTAGTTTTTAAAAGAGTTGCTTTCTAAATAAACCGCAGTTTACAGACACGAAAAGATGTCTATATACATAATGCCAGTGAATGCAAACAATATCCAACCATCTGCCTTGAAAATATTTCTTCACTCATCGTCTTACCACTTATGTCTTGGGTACATTTCTTATCAAATAACAATAAGCTCACATAAATTGAGTCGAGAAATTCTTAGCAATCACGAAACAACTGCTAAATGAAAAACCCAGACCTACCTCCGAATTCTCTCTGGTGATGCTAATCAAAAGGAGAAGTTTTCCAGGATACTTCTACTGAAATAGGTAGGTCAAAGATCAAGCTTTCAGCAAACAACATTGATCAGACAGAATAACCAGAAATATGATGTACTGCTGTCATTCAATATAAGGAAGCAGATATATACACTGGACCTTCATCACCCATGATGTACTAATGACATACCAAGAAAATTAGCATCAGGTGCATAAACGTCAGACACTACTTTGCAGCTTTCTGTTCAAAATTCCTTCTCATTCAAAAAACAAGTCAGAACTATGATACTGTTCACTCAGTACCTACAAGCTCAAGTGATTTGATTTACTGCGAGGCAAGATGGTCTCAATGAGAGTCGAATTCTCCTGGATGCCATAACTCGCCAGGTCACCGTTATCAGCAAGCCTTTTTCCCACATAAGAAATATGGTGACATTCGTCTGGCACATACAACTGCAGCTTATGAAGGAGCTTGTTCTTTACTTCCTTGACCGTGTCATACCTAGAAAGCTGAAGAACAACAGTCTTACCAGTCGAGCACTTGACAAATATCTGAAATGGAGCATCTCGAGGCACCAATTTTAAGACGGAGCCATCCGCAATGTTGTAACAAACTAAGGTCTTGTGATCCTCGAGCAGCGTCCCCTGACAAACCATACACAAACTCATGACCTGCGCAGACATCAATTCTCCGACTATGGCTTTGACATCACGCACGGTGTACCAAGATTTAGCGCCTAATGTGACTCTGCGATTGGACATCTGGACGATAACTGACACATCATCTTTGGGGTGGAAAACCAAATGAAATGTTGGCTCTGGCAGCAAGTTGAGTGAGGCGAGGGTCCTGTCCTCCGCAAGCAACTTTCCGCCGAATACTAGAGCGAACTCATCCGGCCGTATCCCTTCCTTGGCTTGAATCATCAATTTGACATTTTGGACGGTATCCTGAAGCTTCACTTTGACCAGCAAGTTTTTCTGACTCGATGAGATCTCAACATTTACCATCACAATAGCCGAGTCCTGAACGATGAGGTGGAGCGTGGGGTCAGCATGGATGCCGTAATCAACTAATCTTTTTCCATCTTCAAGACAATTGGCCCCGAAAAAAAGCTGCTGACTATGTTCATCGATTTGTTCCCTGTCCTGAATCAATGCTTTGACATCCTTCACCGTCGAACTTCTCCTAGCTTTCAGGGCCACTGTCTTGATGATCTTCAAGTACAGATTCACCTATGGCACCAAAACACGAATGGGGTTCCGAAGATGGCGGCAAACTGAAAGTCGAATCGACATGCGCAGAATGAACAAAGTCGAAAAAACCTGAGAGCCCCGAGAAAGAACCGGGTATCTGTTTGGAACAGAAAGTGCTCGAAACTAGACCTTCACAAGTCAATTTTGAAAGCCTCTAAACATTTTACCAAATAAACTGAGCCACTGGCTTGAAACTAGAACTTCACCAAGAAAAATCTCAAATGGAACGGCAACACACACACATCCCGAACACCCCCCCCAAAAAAAAAAAAACCCTGATCGCACTGATTTTCCAATTTCAACAAGGCATTTCACCAAAATGACGGTTCTTTCCACTGTATTTGTCTTGCCTTCCTCCTTCAGGCCGACCCAGAAATCGAGGACCAAAGAACCCCGAAACGTACATAAAACCCGAGAGAGAGAGAGAGAGACAACCTCTTCTTCTTCTTCGTCAGGATTTGGGGGCACGGAGCGCGGAAGTTGAGAAGGCGAAGCAGCCATTGGAGCAGAATGATGAAAACACGTCCCCTCCCTCTTCGCCCTTGCAGCAAAAGGCCTCGGCTTTCTAGGGAAGATTTCAGACAAAACCTCTGGTCTTAAGCATCTCTACCTAGCGGTCATTATTTCAATTAAAGACTCAAATGCTCTCTTTATCTCAAATAAAATTTTACTGTAGTCATATTTATTTCAAATAAGAACTTCACCTCACCGACCAGTTAAATATTTCGATCCATCAAACACATTTCCGTCAAAATATAATTTTAACCTAATTTTTAATTAAATTAATTTTAAAAAAGTAAAAGTCAAAGTAAAAAAACAAATAAAAGGAAGGAGATTCATGCCAGAGGGGCTGCTCCCTTGCCTGTAATTGGGGCCTCACCGGTAGTGGGGCGGTGGTAATGATCGACGGGGTCGTCGGCGCCTAAGCGAGGGCTAGCGACCTCGCCGACCGCAGGCAAGAGCTAGTGGGCCCTCGCCAAAGCCTAGAGAGGGTTGTGACCCTCTACCAAATTTGCACTCGAGTCGCCTAGGTCCGAGGGCAAGCCAAGGCCCTCTCCCACCTAAGGCGACGCGAGGGCCAACCGGCCCTCACCGAGGCGTTGGCCATCGCTGCGACCTTATCGGCATTGGCGGGCGGCCACGAGTAAGAAGGCAACCCCACTCATGCCTTTATCTCCTTTTTTATTTATTTTTAGTTTTTTTTAGAAAACAAAAAAACTTAAAAAAAATAACAAAAGTGCCTATAATCAACTAGTGAGTCAAGCCCTCCCCCGCCCTTTTTTTTTATTTTTATACTAATATAACCACTTTAGATCTTTATTTGAAATAATGTCCACTTCAAATCTTTATTTAAAATAATAAGGATACTTTATGCTTTTATTTGAAATAATATCAACTTCAAGTCCTAATTTAAGAAAATGAGGGCACTTTGGACCCTTATTTGAAATTTTTCCGATGTTCTATGAACTCTAAAATAAAGAACTCTAAATTGCGATAGACCTTCATATTGGTGTTTGTGTCAAAGTAATCCATAAAATTGGCGCCTCCTTCTGATGCGGGAACATAGGTTTATTCGATCAATTCTCAAGCTCAACTCATTCTTCGCCGATCGATCTAGAAGATCCCTCGGTATCGCAAGCAAAAACTAACTTGGGCTACGGGTGAATTCGATCTGTTCAAATTGCAATATGTCGGTTTAACGAGCTAGCTGTTTGGGTGATCCCCATGTCTTTAAATGTTTGGCTTTTTGTACTTCAATTCCTTCTATTTAGAGAGTTGCATTCTTAATTGTAAGGGACGAACTTGAATATTAATAAATATGTGAGATTCTTGAAAAGTGGATTATTTCTTAACCAAGAAGCTCTCTTGGTGATGAGCTTTTCTTACTCCCAAAGTCTTTTATCCCCGACGGGTGGCTTATCTTTAGGTTTGGTGGTACATTTCCTCAATTCCAATCTTTATCCTTGATCGGTGGTGCGCCTTTTGGACCTAGGTGCTGATCATAACAAATCCCATTATCACTCGAAACACATACCCACCCGGCAGCGGCATCACCGTCTCAATTGACTCTTTCATCTCACCAACGGCATGAATTTCGTCGAATGATCACACGCGTGCTGCGTGCCATTATCGGCACCATTGGTGACGGGCTTTTTTGTCCAAAATTATCCGAACTCCATCCTCAAAATTTTCAAATTAAACTCTAATTTCCAAAATCTCTAAGCTAAGCCTTTCCCAAATTTCCTCGACATGCAAGCGTAAGGTCCGCGTCTCGAGTCCGAGAGCTTTGGAGGATGCCAATGGAAGGCGCGATGATTTTTGCTTGCAGAATCGGGTCGGATTGCTTCGTGAAGAAGAAAGAGAGAGAGAGAGAAGATTCGAGAAGTTTCGTCTCTCGAGTAACTCTTAAGCACGAGATTTTACTTCGAACCTCCTTTGCAACAGCACATTCCTTAGCGAAAAACAATTCGGTTCATAAAAATAAATAAATCAAGGAAAAAATATAAAAAATATATATATTTAAAAGTTAGGGAAATAATTTCTCTTTTTGCTTCTCTTTCGCATTCCTTTTCTTTTTAATTACTATTTAAAAAAACAATTTTTTTTTATTTTTCTTCTTTTTATTTTTCTGTAGTTTAATTTTTTCTATTCTTTTTTTTTTCCTTTTCCCTTATTCTTTGTTTGGCGACTAGAAGCATGCGAGCAAGGCGAGGCGAGGCAAGGACTTTGCTTGAGGCTGGCGAACTCGACCTCACCGGCTTATGGGAGGCGATGTGAGGCCTCGCCGGCCTATGGCGAGGCTAGAGCTCGCATGTGGCCGATCGTTGGCCGTTACTATGGTCTGCGATTGGCCGAAGAAGGGGGGAAAAAGAAAAAAAATCGGAAATTAAAACATAAAATAAAAAATAATATTTATTAAATGAGTGCATAGAGGAAAATCAAATCCGATTCTCCAGAATAGTGATGGAAAACATTTTTCAGGTTATTTTCAAGTTTTAGCCAAATGTCAACAAATATTGTCATTTTCCTGGAAGATGACTTTTTGAAAAATATTTTTCAGAATCATCTCATTTTCTGCAAAACGAATGGAGCCTAAGGTAGTGCATGACAACACTTCTCTGTTCCAGAAGTCATTCTGGCAAGAAGTGAATTTTTCAGCTTCTGCTTTTTAGCGTAAGTAGTTTTTTTTATTTCGCGCCGGTTGATTTCGACAGAGAAATGCGTTTGATAACCGAAACAAATTTTTACTTCTAACAGGAAAATTTGTTTGATAATGGCTTAAAATTTCTATTTCTGAAATAGAAATTCGTTTGAAAATAAGTGCAAATTTCTACTTCGGAGTAACTTCCCAGCACAAAACACTTTTACAAAAACAATTGGGCTTTTTCCCTTTCGTCGATCTTCCAATTCTCGCCAAAATGAAAACGACGCTAGCAACCTACACTCCTCCCCCGGGAAAACAGGCAAAACCCTAAATTTGCTCCATTGAAGATCGTCACTCCTTGAGGACGAAAGACAGCCGTCGGCGGCCATCGGATGCTCGACGACCCTCGCTCCTCCTCTTCGTCGCCACTCTTGCGCAGGCGTTGGACGCTCACCACCGAAGGCCTTCACCTTTCAACGACGGACGACGGTCACCGACTCTAGCAAGAAGCTTGGGGATTTTTGCATCACAACGACTCGTTGAGTCACCATCGAAGCCCTTCATCTCTCGATGATGGATGCTGGCCATTGACTCTAGCAAGAAGCATGGCGATGTTCGCACCACAACGACTCGGTGAGTCACCACCGAAGCCCTTCACCTCTTGACGATGGACGCTGGCCATTGACTCTAGCAAGAAGCCCGGGGATTTTCGCACCACAACGACTCAGTGAGTCACCACTAAAGCCCTTCACCTCTCGACGACGGACGCCGGCCATTGACTCTAGCAAGAAGCCCGGGGATTTTCGCACCACGTAGACTCGGTAAGTTCCCTTGATCGATTGGAATCCCTAAAAATCACCAACCATAGTCCGGTGTTCTATCGTTGTAGGTATTTAGATTTGTAAAGGTTTTGGAAACTTCACGCAAAACCAGTGTGGATTATACGCAAACTGGGAGGTAAAATGTGATTTGTTGGGAGAGTAATTTGGGAAGATCTTACAGAGTGCCAGTGTGCTACAATGCCTGCAATACGCTTGATGTCCGATCTTATGTTTCAATGAAGGAAAAAGAAAAAGTCTTTATGCCAGTGTGCATTGCCATTGATCCTAACTTTAGTGAGAAATCACCTTCCATTGAGGAATATCTTCAAGTAATTTGCGACCGAGAGAGATCCGCTTTAGCTATCTTGTTGAATTACATGTAGATGCTGGTTGTAATGTAACCGACATCTCCTCCACAAAGAGACTCAAAAATGGTGCTTCTGTGATCGGTGAATTACATTTGAAACTTCACATAGTTTCTCGCCGAATGTGTGATGTCAAATGCATGATAGTCATTGGATAACATCAAAATCACGTCCGCTGAACTTTTCAAGTGATTGTATAATCAGAATGGCTTGTGTAAGTTTTGTTCCATCTTAATGAGGTCTAACGATAGTACTTTCACTTAATGCGCCCGATAAATCATGAACTAATATAGTTGGTGTAATAGGATCAACCCGAGAACCATGCTTGAGGGCTATGGATATAGCTTTAGATGGTTACACGATAAAATTAGGGGATGATTATCATTGTTTGACCGTAGCACTAGGAGCTGCATTGTGTAGGGACATCGAACAAGCTGGTTCTATAGAAAAAGGAGTTGGAATTTTATTTACATGCTTCTCTGTTGCCATCGGTGAATTCACATATTTCATTATTTTTCATTTATATAGTATTGATTGTGACCGGTAGGGGTAGAATATATGTTGGTTGTTCGTTCTTAAACGAAGAAATACCGAGGGCAGTGCATTTCTATGCGGGAAGGTTCGAATCGAAGGATTCAAACATGATATCCTCAACCCTCACAGTTCGTAAAAAAATTAATGCTATCTGTTGGGAGCGCACATCAGAAGTCCGATACTTTCGCCAGGGAGATCACCAAGAGGGAGCCCAAGTCCGAGCCCGTCAACATATCTAGTTGGACCCATCTTCACTCAAAAGCTTAAGCCAATGAGTTATAGGCCAACTAAGATATATTAACCGCTCCACACCACATCAATTATTCGATGTGGGACTTATCTAATACAACTCACAAGTGTATCCTAACAATCTCCCCCTCACATGTGAGCTTCAGTATTAGGTTTTGCTTCCCCTTAATCCAAGTATCATTCCACACCAACTTATCTCAACTTGAATCTCCATCAACGCCCATCGAGCCCGCATTGCTACACCACAACGCCTACCGGCCCGGAAACCGCGTTGGCCACCAGATTCCTTCCTTGAGATATTTACCAAGCACCGATATATATTGGGAATGGGCCACCAATCAACCATCGGCTCTGATACCATTTGTTGGAAACGCACAATAGAAGTCCGATACTTTCGCCCGGGAGATCACCAAGAGGGAGCCCAAGTCCGAGCCCGTCAACATATCTAGTTGGACCTATCTTCACTCAAAAGCTTAAGCCAATGAGTTATAGGCCAACTAAGATATATTAACCGCTCCACACCACATCAATTATTCGATGTGGGACTTATCTAATACAACTCACAAGTGTATCCTAACAATCTCCCCCTCACGTGTGAGCTTCAAGATTAGGTTTTGCTCCCCCTTAATCCAAGTATCCTTCCACACCAACTTATCTCAACTTGAATCTCCATCAGCGCCCCAGGAGCCGCCGAGACGTTTTATGTTCGGTTATAGAAGGATTTCTATGGGAAAATTAAATATTTTAGGCTATGTGGGCAATTTTATAATTTGTGCCATGTAGGGTTTCGCTATATATGTTTAGGGCGAAACAGGTCTCTATTATATAGAGAGGGTGTGAGAAAGAGCGGCTGTACACTTTTCTACGTTATTAGTGAAACAGATCTCATCTCCCCGTGGACATAGGTAGGCGTAACATCTCCGTTGCCGAACCACGTAAATTCTTGTGTTGTGCGAATTTCCATTACTTTCTTGCATCGTTGATAGGATCGAATTTAGATATTCGACACTATCCACACTTCTTTCTTGCGGATGGCGGAATCGAAGACGTTGGTTCCCCCAATGGACAAAGATACATATGTGTTTTGCTATTGTGGCACGAAAGCTCCTCTGTGACAGCAAAGACGAAGGAAAACTGGGGAAGACGATACCATGGCTGCCCAAGATACAATCGCAGTAATAAAGGGGAAAGTTGTGGTTTTTTCATTTGGGTAGATGGGGAAATCAGTGAATCGTGTAGTATGTCTAGAAGTTTGCAACGGAACAATGCCAAACAAGAACCAATATCGACTCATGATGAAGACGATGGTTGCTCAATAGTCGCCGAGGTCAAAGCTCTCAAGGCACAATTGAAACAAATGAAGCAAGTAAAACAAGAGTCGGCACACCCGAAGAAAGAAAATTGTAGATTAAAGATAATTGTGGCTGTATTGTTATTGTTTATAGTGATAACACAATTTATGTAGCTGACATAAAGTTAAGGATCACGAACCTATTTTGTATATATATGCTCACTGTTAGTGATTTGAATGAAGGCAATTTTGTTGTCTTGCTATTTGGCAAAGTTTTTCTGTCATTTCTTTGTTTGAAATTTGCTGGTAGATTGATTCGTGTTGAAGAATCTACCCGCAACATTTGGCTTTCTTGAGTTTCAACTCGGCCTACTTGGGTAGAAAGGGGTAACGTTTTTTATGTTGGGAATGGCTGTTAGTGATGTCCTCATAGCAGGTTGTAAGAGAAAAAATGCTCATGGTTTCAGGAAAGAACCATTTTATTGAGTTCCACGAAATACTTGTAAAAGTTTTACTCGCACGAGTAGATCACATCGCGCAAGGAGATGTCCCGCTTGTTCTTGAATACATTAGTTTCAAGAATTGTATTTGACTAGATCTAAGTTTCAATTTGTCTATTGATTTGGGGGCTGAAAGAAATGGGATTTTAAAAAGAGCTAGAATAAATCGAGCCACTCATGAACTAAACCTTAATTGCTTGTGGTGAAACCTGTGCAAAAATAGGGGTTGAGTTTCATCCGCAACTGAAATTTATTAAATGCAATGAAGTGTATTACCTTAATTGTTTGTGGTGAAACCTGTGCAAAAACAAGGGTCCACCGACTCATCAATTAAACCTTAATTGCTTGTGGTGAAACCTGTGCAAGAATATGGAGGAAATTTATCGTAGTTGATCTTAAATGCAATGAAGTGTATTACCACGAATGAAGCAGGAAAAAAAAAATTCTATATCTTAGAATGAAATTTACCTAAAGCTTTCTAAACCAGGCTACAAAATGAATCACGGTGGCATTGGAAACAATGAATTCCTATAGTCTAGCGTAGACATCATATAGCTCCGGACAAAGTGATCAACTAGCGGGTTCATGTCATTCTCATATTGACAATCCGATTTCTCCAGGAAATCATGAAGCTGAAACTACCCGAACCCTTTTCCTCTTTTCTTTTGGACCTACGTCAACCGTACGTTCAAGGGCTTAACAATTAACAGCGATAAATAAATGCACAGACCGAAGAAACTTTCGGTAACCTAAAGTATGACAAGAAGTTGAACGAAAACAAGCCACACATCGGTGCGAAACCGTGAACTGTTGCAATCTCTGCAGCACAATGATCCAGGCTAGGGTAATCTGTGTTCATATAATCGAATCTTCCTCACCACAATCTGCTCTCCCTCAAGGACAATAATGAATCCTAAACATGCCCTCAAAATCGAAACTGAAAAGGGAGTCCAAAAAAATCGTGCGTGGGAAATTTGACACCTGTATACTTGAACAAATCCGATGGTCTTCATCAAAGTCGATATTAAAGAGGAATACATAGCTGAATGAGAAGGTTAGGACTCAAAAACTTTGTGCGACAAGTTCAACAAAGTGTGTACTTTAGAATTACAATGAGTATCTACGTCAAAATGCCTTTCCATTACACAAGAGGAATAGATACACATGACATAGTGTGTACTTTAGAATTACAGTGACCTCGTAATAGATACAAATGACATGAGCTCATTCAAAATGAACTTGCTATTCAAAAGAGTGTATTTCAGTTTTACAATGACTAACGTAACGAAGCACGTGATCACAAGCACCTTGCACACATGAAAACTCCCCCTCACAGTTCAACTCCATTTGTACCCTGTATGAAAAGGGAGAAAACTTTGAAGGAAACAAATAAATTAGTAACACTATATTCAACCTCAAAGAAGATCCGAACATACTCATTAGAAAGAAGTTTGAAAGTCTAACTTGATGCATAGCATTTGTGTTACATGCACGAACTTAACTCAAACAAAACCTTAAGCCACAATAATATGTCGCGGACTCCGCAAAACTATGCACCCGACTCCCTTGGAGGCAAAACCCGTTTGAAGGGGCAAAACTTGTATCTCATTCAACAAGAGCATGTCACAACCGAGCAACCCAAAATCGTGGAATCTCTTCCATACCATGATCCCTCGCTATTTTATTGGCAATACGTTTTCTGAGAATGCTCATCTCGGTTCCCTCCTCGGTCGATATAACATCATTTGTCACCTCATCATGCATAGATTCATTCACATACTCGGGATCTCCATATTCAGAAAAGTTTCTATCTCTCCTATCTTGGTCGCGGATGTAATTATGAATGGCACAACACGCTATGACAATATGTGCTTGCTTCCTAATTGAAAATGGAGGCATACGTCTTAAAATGAAGAAGCGATTCTTCAAAGCCCCGAATAATCTCTCAATGACGTTCCTAAGTGAAGAATGTCTATAGTTAAAAAGCTCTCTTGCATTTGTAGGCCTTGCATTTCGTCTAAAATCATTTATATGATACCGATCACCTTTAAAAGGTGTTAAAAATCCTGATGTTGATGCATAACCAGAATCGACCACATAGTATTTTCCTATAACAAAGTATTCAGACATTTGTCATAATAAGCGATCACAGCAAAATCACAAGGACAAGTACTCATTTATAGCGAACAATTACCTGGAGGAGGTTGTGGAAATTGTAGTGTGGGATCCTCGAGTGCTGCCGTGAGAACCCGACAATCGTTAGCGGATCCTTTCCAACCAGCGTATACAAATGTAAATTTCATGTCAAACGAACACGCGCATAATACATTTTGAGTGGTAGTTCCCTTCCTACATGTAAAACGATTCCGCATTGCAACAGGTACTCTCGCATCAATATGGGTGCCATCAATGGCGCCTATGCACCCCTGTCACAATTATCACGGACTAACATTAAACAAGATTATTAACAACATTAAACCAATGGTGCAAAGAAATGATAAAAATGATACCTTGAAGCAAGGTTTGTGCTTAGGATCCATGAGAATCTCCTGTGGGACAACATCTAAGGGAGGTGGTGCGAAAAGCTCCTTTGCAAGTTTTCGAACCGCTTTTAGAACTAATTGAAAGTACCAACTAATAGTCCGTCCCGAACGTTGAAATCTCTCGGCCAAGACTCTATTGGAACCGCCATGACAGATTATAAATAAGAAAATCCCAAGCTGTTCAGATACTTTAAGATATCGATCGTCGGCCAGCCAACCTCTTGCAATCAACAAACCACATGAGTTAAGAAAAACATGTCTCTCCATTCCAAAAGCTTCATATACTCTATCAGAATGTCCATTAAGAATTTCACTTATCCATTCCGCTCCGGACAAAGCGCCGTCCCTAATACGTTCTCTCGTACGGAGGGCCCTATGCAGCTAATGAAGACATAACCATGCATGCAATATATGATAATATTCCTCATCAAACTCTTCACAACTTGATTCATTTCCTCCAGCTGGAGCTACTTACTAACTCCATCCATATTACCTATAACATGAAAAGCGTCAACACACGAGACCATATCGTAGTCCTAAATGAAACGAGAGTGAGAAATGAAAAACTTTATCTATTGAAAAGTAAAGCAATCTAAATAATAGTCAACGCGTAAATAGGCAATCCAATATCAACTAGAAAACTAGTCACAATATAACCATAGTCACATAAAATTAAAACAAAGCGCAAATGTCTCAAACACATAGGTCTTGTGAAATAAACCACTACGAAATCCATAACATATGCCAACATCTATTTAAATGGAATCAAGAACCGTACGACGCCATTCGGGTTCCGTTAAGGTGAAACCCTCTCTCTAAGCAACATTCATGGAACCATAATTCAAAGCTTTGGCATAAAGAGTAGGTTCCATGTCGGGCATGCTCTTCGGGATGGCAATGAAGGCTCCCATGGAGAAAGGCTGTTCGGGCGGTGGAGCCTGTGAGGTGACAGAGGTATGTGATGATTGAGCCATCTTCATTTGGAGAGATTCTTGAATGGCTTTGCATGTGCTGGCAAAATCATATGAAGTGCTCTTTCTCCTTCTCTTCGAATTTGGAGTCCTATTCAACTTGTGCTTATTAGGAACCGGGACAGCCATCGATTCATTATTCAACCCTTGTCCACTTTGGTGTGCATCATCTAACCCATATTCAGTCTGTGCTTCTTCTGCCCTTACTTCCTTTGGAGTACCTAATGCAACACCACTAGCAAATTCATCCCCAACACCATTGTTACCTTCATCCGATGAAATCGGGTCCCGCACATTTCCCGATGCAAACTCTCCAAGAGCATAGGTATCCCCAAACACCACACAAAGTTGGGGATACAAAGGAAATCCATCCTTTCTAAATGTACCCCGGTCAGGATGCTCCCGCATCATTTTGAAAATGGTATACATCAACAAATGAATTTAAAACAGATTAATTCTTTCATATATATACAAAGCTAGCATGAACACCCAAAAGTGAGGCTATACCTTGATATGATCCTTCCAAATAGTTCCCTCATGCACAATAATCTTGTTGTTGACATTGTCCTATCCAAATCTGGTTTGGTTAATTAGCTTCTTGAAACCGCCATACTGCTTCTTCGGTTTTAATACCCTATTTTTGAACTTGTCCAGAGAATACCGGCACCCCGAATGCTTATTGAATTCGCGCTGAATGTTATTCCACCCTACTTTGTTGAAAGTAGAGGTGGTTCAATTCCCCTTTTTCACCTCATCTACCATCAAGCTTACCAACAATTGCGTCAATGGCTCGGTCCACTTAGCAGTGACCGTTTCTTTTTGGGATGCCATTTAACGTAAACCGATGGAGTGTAACATGAGGCAAATCATTAAAATGAATTAAAACATTCGCCAAATCGAAAATATGAACTCGTTTCCGAGCATTACAGATGTACTTAGTCAAATAACCCATTTTCAGCAAACATAAGTAAATTTCTGCTGCAACAGTAAATGTAAATGCAAAGGTTGTGCATCTCATTACCTTTTGTTCACCTAATGCAATCTTTGCCGAAGGCCTAGATTATATGATCCTACTCCTGTTCAACAAATCAGTTAGAATGTCAAATGGAATGTTATGTAGATAGCAAGCATGAAGCAAGAAGTTGTCTTGTTTCGCGCGAAACATAGTTTCACACGATAAGGGAGCGATGTCTAACAGGGTTTAATCTAAAATTAACTTTTGCCATTCGGCTTTAGCGGTCTTCCCAAGTTAGTTTGTGAATTTGTTATTTGTATAATACTTCCTACAATAGATTTTTGTCTTCTATCCCAGCTACTTGGTGTGATTTAGAAGGAAACCTCATTTAGACTACTTGAAATGTTCAAAACGATGCATGATCACACATATTTTTGGAAAAGAAGGGAAATTTCTATAAAAGATCAAATCCGCGACTTCAAAGTCGAAAATTGCAAAGCTTTGACTCTCCTCCCAAGCATGGCCTTTATTAGAAATACAGTTTATAAATAAATAAAAAAACAGCCCTAAGCAGTTTGAAGAAACTATATGTCATTAGTTTTTTTAATCTCACAAGCTTTACTTTAATGCCCACAGAAATCAAAGACAACTTGCGCACTCGGAGACAACTTGTGCACACATACTTCACGATTCGGATCTTAAATGTGTAGTGGAAGACATCTATGTGAGATCTCAAATACTTCATGTAGAAAACTAAAAAGTATTGATAACCTATTAATACTCAATAAAGCACGAGTACCTATCTAATGCTACTAAAGAGACTCACCTTGAGATGACAATTGTCGGCGGAACCGGTTGAGTGCTGATTCAACGAAGCCGCAGCTTCCTTATAAGCTCATGATGCGGCTCACAATAAGTAGACCACCAGCGTAACTTGTTAGCCTGCATTCAATTTCAAAACTAGCTTTATCTTCCTAACTGAAACATCTATCAAACGAATGCTGCAACCACCCCAACAAAATACCCCCTGATTTGAACTTGTACAACTAAAAAGAACTTGTATTCGATGAGAAGTAAATCCAACCATGACTGAAACATCTACCTAGAGCAGAGGGAAATCAACCCAAAATGAGGAATTTGGAATTACACAGGACCCAAAGATGTGAAAAACTAATCTTTTCTTTTTCGGTTGGCTAGGATAGAAGCGACGAGTAAAACCAATGGTAACCGAGATGATTGAAGCCCAATAGAGAACACGCAACAAAAAATCGACACAAAAGTTGAAACTACCTTCACAAACAACAAAGAACAAAACGCAAAAGAAAATCCCGCACAAAAGTTGAAACCGCCTTCACAAACAACACGGACCAAAACGCAAAAGAAAATCCTGCACAAAAGCCTTCACAAACAATACAGAACAAGTTAAGGCAGAGCATACCCTAACATCGCAGAACTAATTTCATCTCATAGGAGGCAAATCGAAACTGTTGATAGAGTTTTCAGAAGCAACGGTAGAAGCGAAGGCTCTCGAAGGGGGTAATCGGGATGCGTAGCTGCATATGGGTATATCGGCTAGCAATGAATATAGAAGAGGACTGGGATGAGCGAATCGCAATCAGCAGCTCATTGAGGTCGTCGGATCTGCAAATTGAGAGGATATGGCGGAGGCAGAGGCCGAGGCGAAAATGGAGGTCCAGGCGGAGGCGGAAGTGGAGGCAGAGGCGGACGCCGAGGTGGACGCACAGGGACGGGAGCTTACCATCAAGAGAAGCTTTTGGGTGTTGTCCACAAAAAGGGTTTTTACGATGGGATGAATTCCGGTCGAGAATGGAGAAAGGGAGAAGCAATTTTTTTTTACTTCTCAAGATTGAAGGAAAGCGTGATCTGAAGTTAATTTCCACTTTAGAAGGCCAAATTCTTGTCAGAACTAAAAAACATTTGTCAAACGGCTTTCTACTTCTGGTGGGTGTTTACCAAACAAATTTCCCTGCCAGAATGACTTTTGGCAGGGAAATTAAAAAGCAGAAGTGTTATCATGCACTACCTAAGCTTCCAAATTTTTGGACTAAATCAAACTAATTTCTTCCCTGCCACTTTCCTTGCTGAAGTTCTTATGCTGCTCCATGTACTTATTAACTGAAAATTTCTTTGAAGAAGCTGCCTTCTATATGCCGACTGATCAGCCCTGCCATGGATGAGAAGAGATAACACCACGTAGAGCAAATTGAATCAAGGCCAATTCCTCTGATCTTGCAATTGGCCACACCCAGTTTCCATCATTGATTGCATATGCTACTTTAGATTGCAACGAAAACCCTGAATCACAAACCGTCTAGCGGAAAAATTTTCTGGCATGCCAGGGATCGAATCATAAGAAGATGCTTTTGCCATCACAAACAGCACATTGGAATTAGGGGGTCTGTATCTCTGCCCTGATTTTAAGAAAGCTTCCTCTAAATATAGGAGGAAGAACTAGGGGAAAGAATTTGCCAAAAGCTCTTCTATTTTGAGCAGAAGCATCCCACCAAGGAGCAGTATCCGTAAGCAACAGCCGTTTGTGCTTCATGATGACAGCTTTGTTTACATTGGCAAATCTGCTTAATCGCAAACCTCCTTCAAGCAAAGGACGAGGGATGCAGTCTCGATGAGCTTGTGCTCAAGGAGCTCAGTCCTGAGACTCGACTCGAGCTCACCAGGGTCCTCAACGAGGCAGAGGAGCTCGGAGATGTCTGTTGGCCAGGTCTGGACCTGGGCAGAGGACTTTTGGCATATCTGGTTTTCATTTGAATTTGTTTTTCCCATGACAAGAAAACTACTCTCAGATCAATTCGTGGGAAACTTGATTGACATTACACCACCTTGATTCAAAAGCATTTAGTGGAAAGAAACATCGATTATCATGCTTGTTCTTAAGCGCTCGACAACGATAATACTTAGAGATTGAAATCCATGAGAGTTTGGCATTTTGAATTGTGCAGACAGCAACAAGGAGCAAGAATTGTAAATTGGGTTTCCCACAGATGCGAAGCCCATCGCTCATATCGGATGGGAAGGCCCCTCCGCCAATGCCCCGAGTGTTGGGTATGGTCGTTGCTAAACCTCCTGTTTCGCCACCTCCATCTTTCTGGGCGTCACGGAGTTGGATGGTCTGATGATCAAGCTCAAGAATATGCGAAGCATGATCATGCAATTATTTAGAGATTTTAACTTATGGAGACTCAACTGCATGATGCATTCTAATGATGTCCCCAGAGCCAGCTCCCATTTCACATGGAATTGCTTCTTGAAGACTTATTGATACAAAACAAAGATGCTCCAACTACTAAGGACGACTTGAAAGAAGCAGCATTGAGTTGAGATCACTTTTGTGATGTCATCGTCAGAATAACCGTTTCCCTAAGCATGATCATGAAAATAAGCATAGGGCGGCTGCTAATTCGGCGCATGCTAATGCAGCCGAGCAAGTTCCATTCGACCCCGCAACTCACGTTGCAGCTGGTTGATCCTCTGGGAGAGACCACAGACCCTCCCGAATGACCCAAGGATATTCATTTGTTAACACATTTGGCACAGAAGGTGTAATCTTGTTCTGTACGTTCAAACTTCTTGTTGCAACGGATATGGAGCAAAGTGGGCAGCAAAGCCAGTACTCGCTCTTATGAAACATGAAGGACAGCATAGAACTCACTGAGACGGCTACTATCTACCGGCTTTGGCTCACCTCATAGCTCACCTTCCAAGCGGGCCTCTGGTGCAACGAAGCATGTAAGGCAGCACAACACTGCAAATCAGCTGCATCCGTTGATGCACCCATCTCAAGAATCATCACGCTTCACCCGACATTCCCAAGGAAACCAGAATCCGTGACTTAGGGTAGAGTTGACCTAACATGATGCTGCCTTGGTGTTTAAGCAATCACAGAGGAGGAAATAAAAAGGGTTTATCTGGTGGGGGGTCAACGAGAACATTGAGATCTCAAGGCAAAGTCCTTCGATTGATGCATCCTTATTGGGACTAAGAAGATTCAGAGTCAACATTTGCAATTCCTATCAACAAGTCAGGCAGGTAAACTAGCAAACCTATTCTTCATGAAAAAAGACATAATGAAGTAACTTGGTGCAAGTAATGTAAGGTTTCAACTTTAAAAGAGTTGATTTCTTATAGATCGCTGTTTGCAGGCCAGTGAATACAGGCGGTAACGGACCGTGTTCCTGCAAAACTCGTCGTCTTGTCATTATTGTCGTTACACTTCTTTCTAAATAACAACTACGTGCATTCAGATACAAGAAAGCCATCATGTGCTCAAACATTTGCTCGCACAAATTGATTCCAGAAATCACGAAACAACTACTAAATGAAAATGAGACCACCCACTTAGTTTTCTCAGGTGCTGTTAATCAAAGTAGAAGTTTTCCAGAGTGCCACCTACGGAAAGTTTTACTGTCATCCTAGCCAAGTCTTGAAGAATGACATGGAGGGTGGGTCGACCGTGGATCCCATAATCAGCTAGTCTTTTTCCATCTTCGAGACAATTGCCTCCAAAAAAAGAGCAGCAGACTATGTTCATCGATTTGCTCCTTGTCCTGAATCAATGCTTTGATATGCTAAACAGTTGAATTTCCCCTAGCTTTCAGGGCCACTGTCTTGGAGATCTTGAGTATAGATTCATCTATGGCATCAAAAAAGTGTATGGGGTGGTTTCCATAGATGACGACAAACTGAAAATCAAATCAACATCCGCATTATAAACAAAATCCAAATAAGATGCCGGTTTCAACAAGGAGCTTTCACCAAAACGATGGTTCTTTTCCACTAAATTGTCTAGTTTTCTCTAGTTTTTGCCTCCTTCGGCTGACCCAGTTCAGAAAACAGGGGAAAAAAATAGCGTCTACTCACTTTTCGTCAAATGCAAGAATCTCGAAGCCAACAAGAGAGAGAGAGAGAGAGACTCTTCTTAATCTGAACTTGGAGGCAGTGAGGGTGGAAGTCGAGAAGGCGAAGCAGCATGTACATCTTTGAGCGCAACCATGAAATCTTCATGACCGTTCCTAATCAGAAGCTCCTTCAACTTCTCGCGTGCATAAGAAGGAAGCTGTGCTGCACGTTCGTCGAAAGAGTTGTGACCCGGGTGACGCTCGAAGAAACCATTGTAAGAACCTTGAGCGTCGGACAACCGAGAACTATAGACGGTGACGATCGTCATGGATCAACTCGGAGTCTCACAAGACGTGGCAGTGGAATTCAGACTGCTTTCATTGAAGAAGAACATGCGTCAGATTCTGGGAGGCATGTTGACTCTATGGGTCGAGATCAAATGATTCGCTGCAAGCAGATGGAGAGCGCTTCCTGGATAAGAAACGATGATGCATTGTGCAGAACTGGGGATTGTTTCTCTCAAGAGTTCACTAGTTTTCTGCACAATAATTATATCTCACAAACATCTGAGACGTGTCCACATTTCTCCCAGTTTCTGGCAATCTTGAACAGCATGACAGCCGATTCAAATGCGTTGCTACTTATTTGACAGTTCTGCTCATCCTAAAGCTCAGGTCTTGTTGGTTCTGTGACGGCAAGTACAAGATTGCGAAGCAGAAAGAATGGAGAAGACCGCCATAACCATTAAAGCAGAAGCTGCTTTCATGCCACTTATAGAAGCGGTACACAAGAAGATTCTACATATTATCACCACATCAATACCCAAGCAAGGGTATACATGCACATGTAATCTCAAGTTCCTTCAATTCCAACAGCAGATATGTTGAGGTCGATGTCTTGTATTTTGTTATCCAAGAGATTATGAGGCGGTTGCGAAAGGCCCCTGACGACTGGACAGCACGAGATCCGGGGGGCCGCCTCGGCCGGGGTCGCACGGGCAGCGCTCCCGGGCCGCCAGAGGCGTTTTATGTTCAGTCATAGAAGGCGTGAGAAAGAGTGGTTGTACACTTTTCTACGGTAATAGTGAAACGGATCTCATCTCCCCATTGACGTAGGTAGGTGGAACATCTCCCCTGCTGAACCACGTAAATTCTTGTATTGTGCGAATTTTCATTACTTTCTTGTATTGTTGAGAGGATCGAATTTAGATGTTCGACAAGGTACACATCTAGGAAATGCCTAACTCTAGTACCATTTCATCATGAGATCAACCTGCAGTAAGGCGTCACCAAGGGAGAAGAACCGACATGTTGTACTAATTTTCGTGACAAAACACAAACCTCCTGCCCCCCTCCTCTTTTTTTGTCAAGAGGGAATTTGGAACAAGCGGTAGTTTGTTCTTGAGTGGAGTCAGAGGGAGATGGTTCGAGCATTGCATGCTTTTGGCCGGTCTTAAGCATGCAAGATGGCAGCGTATCCACTTGTTCCACATCGGAAGCTTGTTTGCAAGGACTGTTGCTTCCATTTCCCTTGGAACTGGGGTGCCAGTTGGATCATATTTCAACAAGAAGTTAAGAACTTTCTAAGGTCCAAAAGTTCGCCATACAAAAGCTTGTGATATTCTCTGTGTCACAGTCGATGTCTCAATTCCATAAACACTTGGAGACCGACTAATTAATTGGCCGCCTAGTCCATCACCCATAAATATAAGTCAAATCTCCTAACCATTCGAGATCGTTAATCAGAGTGAAACATAAATGGAGAAACAAAGAAGAACGAGAAACAAGAGACAGGTGAAAGCTGCTAGCGGTCTTATATGAAAGATAAACAAAAGAGGAATGGAAATAGAATATGCAATTTCAGACTATTCATACAAGAACTTGCCATGTTGTGTTTCAAGAAAACTTGGCTTTAAGTAACTTAGCATGCTCAAGAAGTTTCTTAGCAAGGATTTTCACAGGACCACACAAGACATGGTCACCAAGTAAAACAGGAATGACATAAGAGCAATCACAGCAATAATCGGGTAAAAGACATGGTCGGTTATCCATTGTCATTATGTCCAGCAGAACCAGACAGTCATCCATTTGTTTGTGGTTATGTTCTCCACAGTTCAGTAAATTTGCGTACCTGACAATTCTACCAAAGAAATATTCATAAAACAAGAAGAATGTAGAGAATACAGTATGACATGCCCCGAGCACAAGGAAAGTGAAAGCCTGATTATCTGCCTCAATATAAATCTCTTTGAGCTTCCTTAAATCTGCCAGTTCCTTCACAGCCTTAAGCGTGGTGATAATGTTCCCAGCATTTTCCTTCGATGCTTCCCGCTTCCCACATACCTCTATTTGTTCATCGGATCCATTGCTAGAAGGATCACAATTCTCCTTTAAATCCAGTGCTAGGTCATTAGGTGCCCGGCTTTTGGTCACCTGGAGTTCTGCCACTTTCATCTCTTTTGTCTGGGTTGAAAGCAACAGATTTTTGGTTTGTCATATGGATTTTGTGTTCGCCTCCAAGAGGATTTGATTGCCAACTGCAGAATCATGTGTACTCTTCAAAATCTCTTTAGTAAGAGTCTTCCCAAGGGGGTCTTCTTTAATCATCATGATGGCAGTTGTTTAGGGATCAACATTCTCTGACCCTCTTTTCTCTATTAGTGGTGCTCCAATGTGTTGGGAAAGCTCCCTATAGTTCCCGCACAGTGTGAATATATTTTGGATCCTTAACCATCAGAAGAGGCTGCATCTTTCACGTTCAATGATTCCACTGTATCGCTCGCAAGTTCTTGGAGAAAAGTTATTGAGCACTTCTTTCTCTACTTCTTCGTTCGAAGCCTCTTCATGTCCCTCTACCTCCTCCTCCTCCTCCTTCCTTGGAAACTGTGCTCAAGCTGGGTTTATCGCAGAACATCGGCCCATAAACATAGTATGCAGCTACCTCATTTGAAGCGCTTGTATTTGAATAATTGGGAAGGTCTGAGAGATTACTGCTTCTGTCAAACCGGTTGACTCTGTTGTCCACATAGCAGTCTTGATCACCCATGCCCAAATCCATCGATTTCACCAATCCATGGTCCTCATCCGCATATGTTCCCAGCAACCTCTTAGCAAAGCCTCAGAGCTTGTGCTTCGTTGCGCTCTTTTTCTCAGAGCTTGTTCTCCATTTGCAGTTTGCAGGTGAACTGGTCCACTGCTACGATCCTCTAGAAATTTCCTCACTCGAGGAACTCTTCAGCATGAGATTTTGCTACAAACCTCCCTAGCAACAGCACATCCCATGAATAATTGATTTCTGGATTGAAGACAGGCCTAACACAAACCACAAGGGTCATTTATTCTGTCCTTTGTTGAGATTTTGTTCAATAGACCGAGCTAACACATGAAACTAAGCTTTGGAATGTATCGAGTAAATCATACTGCCAATTTCCTTGCTGAAGTAGCATGGGCAGCTAACTGAGAATTTCTTCAAAGAAGCTGCCTTCCAAACACCCGCCAGCCATGGATGAGAAGAGACCACAGCACAGAGCAAATTGAATCAGGGCCAAATCCTCTGATCTTGCAATTGGCCACACACAGTTTCCATCATTAACTACACATGCTACTTCGTCTTACAATGAAAGCCCTGAATCATAAACCGTCGAGCGGAAAAATGTTCGATTATACCGGGGATGAAATCATAAGAAGATGCATTCACCGTCACAAACAGCTTATTGAACAAGGGGCTTTGTCTCTGTCCTGAGTTTAAGAAGCTTCCTCCAAATATAAGAGGAAGGAATTTGCCAATAGTTCTTGTATTTTGAACAGAAGCAATCACTAAAAAAAAAAAAAAAACGGATTTAGCCACGAAAATTAGCGACGGAAAAAATTTGTGGCAAATTTGCGACGCATTTTGCGACGCATTGAGTTTTTGTTGCAAATTTGCGACGAAAATAGCGACAACGAAATTTCATTGCTAATTTGTGACGAAATTTTTTTTTCGTCACAAATTTAGCGACAAAAACTCAATTTCGTCACAGATTTAGCGACGAAAACTAAATTCGTCGCAAATTTAGCGACGAAAACTCGATTCCTCGCAAATTTAGCGACCAAAACTACATTTCATCGCAAAATGTGCAACGAATATTATTTTCTTCGCAAATTTTGTGACGAATAATATTGTCGTCGCAAATTGTGCGACGAAAATTGAATTTTGTCGTAACATGCGCTCGGTTATTTTGCGACAAAATTTAGTTTTCGTTGCAAAATTTCCCACGAATTAATGTTCGTCGCAAATGTAGCGACCAAATGGAATTTCGTCGCTAAATTTGCAAGGTATACTAAAGTTTGTCGCAAAATTTGCCACGAAAACTAAATTTCGTCGCAAAATTTGCAACGAAAAATAAATTTTGTCGCAAAATTTGTGATGAAAACTAAGTTTTGTCGCAATTGGGGTCGATTGTTTTGCGACGAAAACATGTTTTTGTCGCTAAAAATCATCTCTAAACTTCACCAACACTTTTGCGTGGCAAATTTCAATATTTCGTGGCTAAATTCGTGGCTGATTAAAGTTTCCCTTTTAAAATCTTGTGACCTTCTCTCTCACCCCACTCTTGTCTGTCTCTCTCCAGTTCGCACTTTTGTTGTTTGACCGCTCTCTCCTCTCTTCATTTTGCCTTCTGTCTTCTCGCTTCTCCATTTTCATTTGTGACTTATGGTAATCATAGAATATATTATTGTTTATTTCATCATTTTCTTCTATCAAATGCTACAAGCTTCATGAATCTTAAGTAATTTTTGTTTGTCTTTTTTTAGATACGCGTCTATTTGAAGATCTCGCAATCCAAGCGAATGTTGCGATTTTCATCAAATTGAGCACTTTCTCCTACAAACTATTCGATCGAATACTTGGGTAAGCCTTGTTGACATTGCAACTTTTTTTTTTGTATTAAATTGCGAAGTAATGTTGAGCTCATAAGTTAACGTGTACGTGTAGTAACGCAAGATTAGCGATAATATTTGTGACATTTTTGCGAAAAAAGGTTCATATAGGGTTGCGGACTTGCAGTGAATTTCGTCTTTTGTAGGTTCCGGATGAAGTCCGCGAATTTGCGACGAAAAGGGCACGTTCGTCGCAAAATTTGCCACGAAAACTGAATTTTGTCACAAACTACGCTTTGTTGTTTTGTGACGAAAATTGTATGTTGTTGCAAAATGTTTTTTTTTTTTTGCCTTTTTTTTCAATTTGAAAGTAGTTGTTTCGTGGCTAAGTGTATTTTAACTTTTACAATTTGACGATTTTAATTAAGAATATTAAATAGTAGATATGGTATTTTAATATTTTAAGAGATTTTTTAATTTTTATACGTACACAATGCAAAGAGAGAGGGCTTGGATGTATAATAAGAACTTACCTGGACGTCGAGGATTGACCGATGAGTTTCGTATCGGGTTGGAACAGTTTTTGGAGTTTGCTAGTGGTAAATTTGAGTTGATGGATGGAAATAAGTTAAGGTGTCCATGTAAAAGGTGCGGTAATAATAAATTTCATGCGTGTGACAAAGTTAGAGAACATCTTTGTAGATTTGGGTTCACTCCGAACTATTATAATTGGACTTGCCATGGTGAACAATTTATATCCGATGAAGGATATGGAACAAGTGACCAATTTTCAGTTAGGGAGGAATGTAGCTATTATAATCAATTGAACCCATATCAGAGGATAGTGATTGATGCACTGGGTCAGAATTTCATTTGAGAATCGAACCATGGGAGTACTAGTTTTGCTTCTACATTTGAACAAGTGGGTAATAGCTATGCATCACAAATGGAAGAGGCAGGAGCAACGGGTTTTGATGAGAATGTGTACAATGAAACTTTTACATCTAATCGGTTTTATGAAGTGTTGAAAGCAGCAGATGAACCTTTATGGGCAGGTTGTGACAACCACACTAGGTTATCGGTGACAGCAAGACTGTTAAATATCAAGGCAGAGCATAATGTGTTCGAGAATTGCTTCAACTCTTTTGTTGATGTAATGCGGGAAGCAATGCCTCGCAATAATATCATGCCAGGTAATTTTTATGACATGAAGAAGCTAATGGATGACTTAGGTCTTCTAGTGGTAAGGATTGATGTATGTAGTACGGGTTGTATGTTATATTGGGGGGATGATGAAAATGCCGAATCTTGCAAATTCTGTGGCCAATCGAGGTACAAGATTAGCGGGAGGCGGGGTCATTATCAGAAGTGTAGACCATATAAGCAATTGTTTTATCTGCCCTTAATCCCCGGATTGCAAAGGCTTTATGTGTCTAAAGCCACCGCTGAACACAAGAATTGACATGCAAATCATGAAACCGAGAAGGGTTTGATGTGTCATCCTTCAGATGCAGAGGCATGAAAACATTTTGATAGAACACATCCCGAGTTTGCGATGGAGCCTCGAAACATCAAGTTAGGTCTCTGTGCTGATGGATTTGCCCCATTTGGGAAATCAGGAAAAAGTTATTCATGTTGGCCAGTTATCCTAACTCCGTGCAATCCGCTACCTGGTATGTGCATGAAGACACCTTATATGTTTTTGACGTTGATCGTGCCCGGCCCGCAAAATCCAAAAAAATTGATAGATGTTTATATGCAACCATTGATTGCGGAGTTACGACAACTGTGGGATGAAGGTGTTCTTATATATGATGTTTCTACTGATCAAACATTTGTAATGAATGATGCACTTCTTTGGACGATAAATGACTTTCTAGCTTATAGGATGCTATCTGGATGGAGTACAATTGGGATCTTAGGATGTCCGATATGTATGGAGAGATCAGAGTCATTCAGATTAAAACATGGTAAGAAGGCCAGTTATTTTGATTGTCACAGACAATTTTTGCCGATAAATCATACATTCCGAAGGAATAAAAAAGAGTTCATCAAGAACAGGATTGAAAGAACACCCCCACCATTGAGGTTGATCGGTGATCAAATTTGGGAGCGAGTGTATGACTTTCCGATTGTTGTTGAAAACCCTATGGCACGACTATTGCGTACGGAAGCGCACATAAGTGGACTAAGCGAAGTATATTTTGGGATTTACCATATTGGAAAACCCATCTTATTCGTCATAATCTTGACGTCATGCACATAGAAAAGAATGTTTTCGATAACGTCATCAATACTCTGATGGATGTCACTGGAAAGACGAAAGACAACTTGAATGCAAGAAAAGATATGAGAGTTATTTGTGATTGGCCAGCACTAGAAGTGGATGCAAGCGGTAGGAGACCAAAACCAAAAGTAATTTACACATTGGACGGGGAGCAGAAAAGGGTTATTTGTCAATGGTTGAAATCAGTACGATTTCCCGATGGGTACGCTTCAAACATCAAGAGATGTGTTGATTTAAATGAATGCAAGTTGACAGGTCCGAAAGAGCCATGATTGCCACATATTTATGAAAAGACTAATTCCAATAGCTTTCAAGGAACTTCTCCCAAACTTTGTATGGGGCGCCATCACAGAGTTAAGTAATTTTCTTCATGATATTTGCTCAACAAGATTAAAAGTATCACACATGGAGAAGTTGGAGGGAGATATTCCAATCATTCTTTGCAATTTAGAAAGGATATTCCCTCTATCGTTCTTTGATTCAATGGAGCATCTTTTAGTTCACTTGCCTTTTGAGGCTAAAGTTGTAGGTCCCGTCCAATTTCGCTCGATGTATCCATTTGAGAGGTAAAATATATTTTTTAATAAATTTGAAATTGCTTTATTACTTATTATGTTCTAATGAACTTTTCCCTATTGCAACTAGGTTCTTATATCATTTGAAAAGAAAAGCGAAGAACAAGGCATGTGTTGAAGCTTCAATTTGTAATGCATATATTATGGAAGAAGTGACAACATTTGCATCATACTATTTTGAGCCGCACGTGCAGTGCAAGAGGCGGAGAGCGGGAAGAAATGATGAGGGGCCCATTGATCCCAATTGCAAATCATTCTCTATTTTCAATTATCTTGGTCGACCAAGCGGCGCATGTAAGTCTCGTTACTTAACAGACGAAGAATAGCGGGCAACCCATACATATATTTTGCTGAACTGTCCGGAAGTGGAGCCATACTTCGAGTAAGTGTACTTTTGCAAATATATTTATTATGTGTCAAGCATTCACTAATATATATATATATATATGGTATTTATTAATAGGATTTTTCGAACTTCAATGTATGGACTACCACCAAATGAGTTCGATTGTTTATGCAATAAACAATTTGCAGCATGGTTCAAAATACATGTAAGTTGCCTATGGACTAAAAGCAAGTTATTAATATTTTATAAATCAGTAATTCAAAAAATATTATTAACTTTGCGTGTGTGACTTCAGGTTCACAAGACACATGATTAAGTCGAAGAGCAAGGATTGTTGTATCATCTATCATGGGGTCAAAAAAGAATGGTACGAACTTGGCTAGCATATTTCATAAACGGGTACAATTTTCACACTAGAGAATACGGAATGGGAAAAGCCACAATGAATAGTGGTGTGTGTTTTCGGTTATCTAACGGTGGCAGTGCGAAAGATGATTTTTATGGCTTGTTGGATGAAATCATAGAGATAGAGTACCCTGGACCATTAATGCGGGTTGTGTTATTTAAGTGCACATGGTTCGACCCCGTCAGAGGAATGAAGGTGCATACGAAATTTAATTTGGTTGAAATAAATCACAAGAAAAAGTATATGAAATATGAACCATTTGTCTTGGCACAACAAGCAATTCAAGTATATTATGCATCATATCCTAGTTTGAAACGTGACAAAGTTGATTGGTGGGCTGTATGTCAAACCAAAGCACGAAGAAAAATCGAGGAACACTAGAAGGATACAGCGTATCAACAAGAGGAAGTTTGTAACACGGTTGAAGTTGAAGAATATAACATTCCGACTTTACGAGATCCATGCGGAGCTGTCATAGATGTGGATCCAAATGAAATTCGCGAATCAAATGTAGAAGGTGTTGAAGAAGTTGATTTTGAGACAGAGGTTGAATATGATAGTCTTGAAGAAGATGAAGATGAAGATGAAGACAAAGATGAAGATGAAGATGAAGATAAAGACGAAGATGAAGACGAAGATTAGGATTTTTGACACTTTCACTAATAGGACATTCGTCGGTCAATTTGATGATTTTGCATTGGATAGGACATTCGCCGCACATTTGTGACGACTTTATGTTGTTGTTGTTAAATATGTCTTAAATTTTATGTATTTGGTCCGGTTTATCACTTGACTCGACATATATATATTTTTTGAGTAAAGGACCCGATATATTTTTGTGTGGCCCAAAAGTGGAGAAAAATTGAGATTTAGTTCGCTTGCTCTGAGTTAGGCATGAATTAGACCAAGTATAGCGGTGCGAATAGATCTCACGTGGGGGTTCGGGGGCAACGCCCCAAAATTTTTTTTTTTGCCTCTATTTATACCGCGGCTAGGTTTCTTTTTTGGGAAAAAATTTGCGACAAAATTCACTTCCTCGCAAATTTTGCGACGATAACATAATTTCGTCGCAAAATTTGCAACGAAGTGAATTTCATCGCAACAAAAATGCGACGATACGGATTATTCGTTGTAGGAAATTTCCAACAAGATAATGTTCGTCGCAGTAAATTTGTGACGAATATCATTTTCGTGGCAACATTGCCAACGAAAAAATTTTTCATTGCAAAATTTCCAACGAAAACTCTATGACGTCGCAAAATTTCCCACGGATAGTGAATTTCGTCGTGACTTCTTCTTTTGCGACGAGAAACTATTTTTGCCCTGAGTTCTTGTTTTGCGACGAAAATACCATTTCGTCGCACACGTTTGCGACGAAAATACCCTTTCATCGCAAATGTTGCAACGAAAATACCATTTCGTCGCAAAAGGTTGCCATGAAAATAGCATTTCATCGCAAATTTGCGACGACAGTAGCATTTTGTCGCAAATTGTTGCGACAAAAATACCATTTTGTCGCAAATTGTTGCGACAAAAATACCATTTTGTCGCACATTTGCGACGACAATAGCATTTCGTCGCAAATTTTTGCGACGAAAATGCCCTTTCGTCGTAAATTTGCGACGACAATAGCATTTCGTCGCAAAAAAAGAGGGCTTCATGTGCGATTAGGTCACTCTCTCTTCTGTCTTACGCCCCTCCCGGTTCTCGGCGTTAGGTACTCGATCGCCGCAAGACGTCGTTGTGCGCCCGCGTCGTGTACTCGACGAAGATCAGCTTCTTGACCTTGGCCGACGATCGGAGCACCGTCGTGGGGTAGAAGGCGCCGTAGAGGTCGGGGTCGGAGCTCGTTACCCTTGGTGGAGGAGAAGCGCGATATTGCGGAGTGGGTTCAGAGAGCTCGGGTAAGTTTTCCGTTCCATTTAATTTTTCAGTTCGGTTTAGTTAATCGAATCGAATGGAACCGGCTCGAACGATGAAGAAGAGAATGGTTGTTTTTTCTATCATCACGGCGTTAATTCATCTTTCTCTCTCCAGCAAAAAGACAGTGCACGCTATACTGTTAAGCTGTTAAGAGTACCTTGAGAATAAAGTGAAAGGGGCCTTAAGAACTAGAGCAAGCCAAAAGGTAAAAAATAAGCGAGAAACCGAGGAAAACAGCAAGATAATGAATATATCCAAAATGGCAAGAACAATGAAAGCACATTGTTTCGACATACTATGAGTAAAATATGATGTTATACTCAGAATGATCACAAATCAACCAGCAAACCAAGAAGAGGAGAGATAAGCTGCCCAATAAGATAACTTGTCATCACTACCCACAATACCCTTGAATTCCACTGGTGCAGCTAATTTGAAAATGTTTCCCGAACCATCACATACAGCATGTTCCTTCAAATGAAGACGCTTCGCTGCCTCCAACACCTAAAGACAAGAATACCAGGTCATATAACGGAGAACCATAGAAAGCTAGACTGAGGAATTTGAAGTACAAGCTTGATAATGAAATTCCTATCAGTACATTCCCAGTTTTCTATAAGCGTGCTCGGACGGAACATCACAAGAAACAGATTTTGATGTTTTTGTTTATGTCTATGGGATCATTCGGTAGTTCTTTTAGGTTTTAAAAACTGCATTACAACTCATATAGTTTCGGAATTGACACTTGGTCATTCATAACTGTCTTTTCCTATAGTCCACTTAAAATGAAGTGTTGCTGAATCACTAATTTTTGCATGAGAATAGGACAATGCTATATTAAGTTAGTCAGCCCCAGAACACTTGCTTCAAAAAACAAATGCCATTTCAACTGGTAGTAGAATCATTAGCTGCTTATATTCCATTCATTCCATTATTCTGATTTAGAATTTTCATGGTTTCAACTCCTTAACCGAGTACCCAAATCATGATTTGACAACCATCCTCATAGAAGCGAGAAGATGATGACCAAGTCTTGTGTGTATGTGTGTGTGAAAAACAAAATTCACATAGCAGAGAGCACTTTAAACGGGTAGATGGAGTAGTGTTTAAGCAACTAAATGCTTAGCTAGCGTTACCCTTCATAAGAAACATAACTAAGCTACATTACTTGGAACCACCAGACTTTTGGCATAGATTTATCACATTTGAATATATTACATATTCACATCTGTTAAAAGAAGCAAAAAGGAAACTAAAAACTACAAAGGCAGAAATAATTGTCTTAAGATATTTCCTCATGCTTTGCCCAAAAGAGGTGCTATTTCAGAAACTGGTTTTAGTTCATTTCCTTCTGCTTAAGGACAATATTGTGGGGTCAGGGCTGTAGCTTGCTAAGAATGAAACTAGTTTTGCAAAGTTTCAACTCATTCATGAAATATGATGTCCAAAATGCTCATGAAATCTTGATTTCCTGTTCGTTACCTGTTAGTCATGTAGATGGTCTTAATTCTTGTGGGTTCTCACTTCTTTTCCTTCATGCAATGTTATACGGAATCTGGATACTGAATACATCTCGTTTAGGATTTAGTCAGAGCTTGGTATTTATTAGAGGCGATAGCAAGTTCCTTACACTTCTCACTTGCTCTTCGAAATAAAATGGTAAGCTTCATTATGTGTCCCTAATACATGTTCTTATTTTTGCTTACGTTTGTCTAACCTTTTTAATTGTTAGTATAAGCGTAGAGGTCACATCCATGGTGCATCTTCACAAGGAAGACCAGGCCCTTCCCATTCACCTTTTCCTTCCCCGGCTCGTCCCCCGGCCCTTTCCTCTCACTCTCAACCGCTACCCGCCGAAGGACCCATCCGACCTGAATGTACTTCAGTTCCACGTGCTTCTATTCCACCTTCTTCAGTGGAACACTCGCATGATGAGGGAAGCACACCCGAAGAAGATAGTCGGACCATGATAAGGCCATTTGGAGATTCGTAAGTACTTTTTTTTAACGTACATGCAACATTTATGGTCATCCCGTTGTTTGGTTTTAGATATGGATGTGAAATGCATTGTCCTTATTTGCGGATTCGATGATGCTCTGCGAGTGATGCGGGTACTTAATAAAATTGTGAATAACTATTGGAGGGGGTCGTGGATTAGTTATAGTACCGCTCCAAGACAAGTGAAGGATTTGTGGTGGAATGAGTTCAAGGTAAGTTATGTTCTTTTGTTTTCTCACAAACTAAGTTTGGCATAAATGAAATCAGTTGTTTTTTCCATTGATTACAGCGAAAGTTCAGATGGGAGGAATCGGAGGAGGAGGAAATTAGAAGAATTTTTAAGAAAAAAAGCTAGTGATCACATTCGCAACGTGATGAATAAAGCAAAGACACAAAATGTCAAGCCGGATTTTATCACCGGTGACGATTGGGCGAAAATGAAGACAAGTTGGGAGAGTGAAAAAAATAAGGGAAGGAGTGAACAGAATAAGAAGAATCGAGCTTCTTGTTCTTCTGAAGGGTCTGTGACTTATGCTGGAGGCTCCATCAACGTTGCAGAGCATAGAAAAAGGATGGTACGTTCTGATAAATATATGGTAAGTTAGTTTAATTTAATTGCTCATTTATGTTTCAATTTTTTAGGCACATGAATTGGGGATGGAGCCGACGTATTTCGCTACATTTGAACGAACATTTCAAAAAAAAAAAGATAAGACATGGACTAACAACCGAGCAAAATGTATTAAGGTATGTAAGGTTATCTACTTTTCACTTTATGGAAACACGGTTTGAAAACCATGAATGAATGCATTCAATGTTTATGGTAGTTAGATATATGAAGTTATTTTATTTTCATATATATTTTGTTGATGTAGGAAAAATATGATGAGCCGTTAATCAAGACGGCTAGTGGCGGTGCAAGTGGGAGTGCGGATGAACTTTCAGCGGCTGACGAACAAGCATTGTGGATGGAGGCAATGGGTGGGAAAATATATGGCCTAGGATCCATGTCAAGGGTGTGCACTGGAAAGGCGGCTGGAAGTTCGTCCTTCAGCACGGCTGCTTCAAAGAGGACACGTATGGAGGAGGAAATGACCCAACTTAGACATTTGCTTGAAGAGAAGGACGAAGAGATTAAATTGGTCAAAGACCAGCTTGCACAGAAAGATGAGCAAATCAAACAGATGGATGAGCAACATAAATCCTTCGAGTGTCAAATGCGGTCTCGGATGCAAAGGGTCATGCAACACCTCCAATTAAATGACGAACGGGTTCCTCCCGTACCTCCCACTAATGAAAGAGGTGATGGGGAAAGTGATGGGAGACATAATGAGGACGACATTTCTGATGATGAAGAATTAATTAGAAGTCTTATCAATGGTTAAACAAGAAGCTGGAGGAGGTGGAGAAGAAGACATGGTACACGATCAATTTAAATTTCTGAAGAAGGTATTTTGTTTTTTCCTAAGTTAGGATTTTAATTTTATCTCCTTTAAGCCTAATTTTACTTAGTGAAGTCTCAAACAGATGAGCTGCATGTCTGGTTTCTATGAACCTGTCTACTTTGTCCTTCCCAATCTCTATATAAGCCTTTGCATGCCACTCTTCGTTGCATCAGCAGAGAAGTTGACGAGATAATCCTTTGACATGACGATCAGATGGGTAATTCTATATTGAGAAGCCAAGGGAAGAGATCCTATGAAGTTTCACCCTTAGACTTCTCTGGAAGATATGCTTAAGATTCTATTTGAATGGCGTTTGCAAGCATCTTATGGGATTTGTTGTTTTCACAGATGCACTTGGTCATCCAGTTGTATACCGCCCTACAGTGCTTGATTTCTCCTCTTCCTTTCATCTAGAAATTTATTTCGTCAAGCTATCGATGGCTCTAATTTGTTTGCATAAAAATTATTCTTTTGTCGTTGACGAGTTTTTATGCCGTAGACGAGTTTTTATGCCGCATTAGCTTGTGCTTGATAATGGTCGCATACCTTTTGTGCTAAAATCCTTAATTCAGCAATAGAACTTACTGTCGTTGATTGAAATTCGAATCCAAATGGAATCATCACATGTCCATTCAGATAAGAATTTAGGGCTTGTCTGTTTAGAATTAAAGTACTTTCTGGTTTTTGGAGTAAAATATAACATATTATCCAATTTTTTCTAAAAATTTTGAAAAATATGTACATATACGAATTTGCGCATCAACATTCGTATATTGTGAAATTTTCAAGTGTTTAGTACTTAAAAAGATAGTCGAAGTATTGTGCTGCTTATTTTAGAGTAAGCAAAAGGTAAAGGTGGATATAGACACACCCTAGCTCTAAAACACTGTATAGCTTGCCCAAAATTAGATGTCAATTTCAAGAACAAGGAAAATTTATTAGTTCCAAAATTATGATTCTTTCATTTTCTACTCTCTCTCCCTCCCTCCCTCCCTCCCTCCCTCCCTCCCTCTCTCTCTCTCTCTCTCTCTCTCTCTCTCTCTCTCTCTCTCTAGATGTTTATAGTGAAATAGCGAAAGTTGTGCATGTCTCCTTGGATATTCATGGTTCCTGCGTTCAAGTGCTAGTTTAGTTTGCCCTATCAAGTTTTGTTCCTCTCCTTTATATTTCCTTTCCGACAACAATGGTTAGAAACGCATAGTTGCCAAGGTGCATGCATCCTGACAATACATATAAACAGGGGCCAATCGGTATTACACTCTCTGCTCCTCTAACTTTTTAGCGACTGGTGGGGGTGGCCACTTTGCAATCTATTTGGATGGCGATCTATGAGACTTCTTTTCTTGGTCCTTGTCATTTTCTTTACCCCTCTCTGTACTCTCCAAGTTTCATTTTATTTTATGTGTAATCGCTTTCCTGAAGAAGAGAACTAGCCACTATGTGGAAGTTGGTGACACGTAAGATTACCTATTGATTACTAGCTAATCGTTGCTCTTTTTTTTTTTAGGTTAAATGGATCGAGCTCAGTATCAGAAACATATGGAAATCCTTGTCTTGCATGTTCTCAAGACTTTGAAGTAAAGGAAGTTGAGGTAGGCAAGCTCTATGACATGCATGCTAGTGTGCTTTGAAAAGGGTATAGCACGTATTTTAAGTAACGCTAAACATACTAAGACTCGTCAATAGAATTGGTATACTTAGTATTGTGACAGACTATATATGAAAGCTAAAAGGTATGCCAACTATAAGTTATAGCAATTCAAATCAAATCCAATCCCCGTCCTTCTCAAGTCCCAAATGCATTCTAATGATATCCCTGTGCAGGCTTGTTGTTGCACAGATACGGAGCAAAGCGGGGCAGCAAGCCAGTACTCGTTCTTGCAAAACGTTAAGGACACACAGGACTCACTAAGACGCCACCCGACATTCTGGAGGAAGCCAGAATTTGGGTCTCGGGGTAGAGTCGCCCCAGCTTTATGCCATGCCACCTTGGTGTTCAACCAATTACAGAGGAGGAAATAAAAGGGTTTATCTGGTGGTGGGTCAAACAACATTGATCAAACAGAATAACCCGCAAAATAATTTACTGCTGAGATTCTACGATGTCCAGATATTCAGTGCAAGGAATCAGAGATATACATTGGACCTTCATCAGGCATGATGTACTAATGACATACCAAGGAAATTAACATCAGGTATAACAAATATCAGATACTAATTTCCAGCTTTCTGTTCAAAATTGCATCTAATTCAAAAGCCAAAAACTATGATTCTGTTCACTCAGATACTTGCAAATTCCAGGCATTTCATTTACGACGAGGTGAGATAATCTCAAAGAGAGTCGAATTCTCTTGGATGCCATAACTCGCCAGGTCACCGTTATCAGCAAGCCTTGTTCCCACATAAGAAATATGGTGACATTCGGCTGGCACATACAACTGCAGCTTATGAAGGAGCTTGTTCTTTACTTCCTTGACCGTGTCATACCTACAAAGCTGAAGAACAACAGTCTTACCAGTCGAGCACTTGACAAATATCTGAAATGGAGCATCTCGAGGCACCAATTTTAAGACGGAGCCATCCGCAATGTTGTAACAAACTAAGGTCTTGTGATCCTCGAGCAGGGTCCCCTGATAAACGATACACAAACTTATGACCTGCGCAGACATCAATTCTCCCACTATGGCTTTGACATCACGCACGGTGTACCAAGATTTAGCGCCTAATGTGACTCTGCGATTGGACATCTGGACGATAACTGACACATCATCTTTGGGGTGGAAAACCAAATGAAATGTTGGCTCTGGCAGCAAGTTGAGCGAGGCGAGGGTCCTGTCCTCCGCGAGCAACTTTCCGCCGAATACTAGAGCGAACTCATCCGGCCGTATCCCTTCCTTGGCTTGAATCATCAATTTGACATTTTGGACGGTATCCGGAAGCTTCACTTTGACCAGCAAGTTTTTCTTACTCGATGAGATCTCAACATTTACTGTCACACTAGCCGAGTCCTGAACTATGAGGTGGAGCGTGGGGTCAGCATGGATGCCGTAATCAACTAATCTTTTTCCATCTTCAAGACAATTGCCCCCGAAAAAAAGCTGCTGACTATGTTCATCGATTTGTTCCCTGTCCTGAATCAATGCTTTGACATCCTTCACCGTCGAACTTCTCCTAGCTTTCAGGGCCACTGTCTTGATGATCTTCAAGTACAGATTCACCTATGGCACCAAAACACGAATGGGGTTCCGAAGATGGCGGCAAACTGAAAGTCGAATCGACATGCGCAGAATGAACAAAGTCGAAAAAACCTGAGAGCCCCGAGAAAGAACCGGGTATCTGTTTGGAACAGAAAGTGCTCGAAACTAGACCTTCACAAGTCAATTTTGAAAGCCTCTAAACATTTTACCAAATAAACTGAGCCACTGGCTTGAAACTAGAACTTCACCAAGAAAAATCTCAAATGGAACGGCAACACACACACAACCCAAAAAAAAAAAAAATCCCTGATCGCACTGATTTTCCAATTTCAACAAGGCATTTCACCAAAAAGACGGTTCTTTCCACTGTATTTGTCTTGCCTTCCTCTTTCAGGCCGACCCAGAAATCGAGGACCAAAGAACCCCGAAACGTACATAAAACCCGAGAGAGAGAGAGAGAGAGAGAGAGAGAGAGAGAGAGAGAGAGAGAGAGACAACCTCTTCTTCTTCTTCGTCAGAATTTGGGGGCACGGAGCGCGGAAGTTGAGAAGGCGAAGCAGCCATTGGAGCAGAATGATGAAAACACGTCCCCTCCCTCTTCGCCCTTGCAGCAAAAGGCCTCGGCTTTCTAGGGAAGATTTCAGACAAAACCTCTTAAGTCTTAAGCATCTCTACCTAGCGGTCATTATTTCAATTAAAGACTCAAATGCTCTCTTTATCTCAAATAAAATTTTACTGTAGTCATGTTTATTTCAAATAAGAAATTCATTCGCTTTTTTGGGTCTTTTTAGAAAGCCAAAAGTATAAACCAGCTGGCACCTCACTGATCAGTTAAATATTTCGATCCATTAAACACATTTTCGTCAAAATATAATTTTAACCTAATTTTTAATTAAATTAATTTTAAAAAAGTAAAAGTAAAAAAACAAATAAAAGGAAGGAGATTCATGCGAGAGGGGCTGCTCCCTTGCCTGTAATTGGGGCCTCACCGGTGGTGGGGCGGTGGTAATGATCGACGGGGTCATTGGCGCCTAAGCGAGGGCTAGCGACCCTGGCGACCGGAGGCAAGAGCTAGTGGGCCCTCGCCAAAGCCTGGAGAGGGTTGTGACTCTCTACCAAATTTGCACTTGAGTCGCCTAGGTTCGAGGGAAAGCCAAGGCCCTCTCCCACCTAAGGCGACGCGAGGGCCAACCGGCCCTCACCGAGGTGTCGGCCATCGCCGTGACCTTATCGGCATTGGCGAGCGGCCACGAGTAAGAAGGCAGCCCCACTCATGCCTTTATCTCCTTTTTTTTATTATTTATTTTTAGTTTTTTTTAGAAAACAGAAAAAGCTTAAAAAAATAACAGAAATGCCTATAATCAACTAGTGAGTCAAGCCCTCCCCCCACCCTTTTTTTTTTTTTTACTGATATGACCACTTTAGATCTTTATTTGAAATAATGTCCACTTCAAATCTTTATTTAAGACAATAAGGGTACTTCATGCATTTATTTGAAATAATATCAACTTCAAGTCCTAATTTAAGAAAATGAGGGCACTTGGGGCCCTTATTTGAAATTTTTCCGACATTCTATGAACTCTAAAATAAAGAACTCTAAATTGCGATAGACCTTCATATTGGTGTTTGTGTCAAAGTAATCCATAAAATTGGCGCCTTCTTCTGATGCGGGAACATAGGTTCATTCAATCAATTCTCAAGCTCAACTCAATCTTCGCCGACCGATCTAGAAGATCCCTTAGTATCGCAAGCAAAAACTAACTTGGGCTACGCTTGAATTCGATCTGTTCAAATTGGAATATGTCGATTTAACGAGCTAGTTGTTTGGGTGATTCCCATGTCTTTAAATGTTTGGCTTTTTGTACTTCAATTCCTTCTATTTGGAGAGTTGCATTCTTAATTGTAAGGGACGAACTTGAATATTAATAAATATATGAGATTCTTGAAAAGTGGATTATTGCTTAACCAAGAAGCTCTCTTGGTGATGAGCTTTTCTTACTCCCAAAGTCTTCTATCCCCAACGGGTGGCTTATCTTTAGGTTTGGCGGTACATTTCCTCAATTCCAATCTTTATCCTTGACCAGTAGTGCGCCTTTTGGACCTAGGTGCTGATCGTAACAAATCCCATTATCACTCGAAACACATACCCACCCGGCGGCTGCATCACCGTCTCAATTGAATCTTTCATCTCACCAATGGCACAGATTTCGTCGAACGATCGCATGCGTGCCGCGTGACATTATCGGCACCATTGGCGATGGTCTTTTTTTGTCCAAAATTATCTGAACTCCATCCTCAAATTTTCCAAAATCTCTAAACTAAGCCTTTCCCAAATTTCCTCAACATGCAGGTGTAAGGTCTGCGTCTCATGGTTTTTGCTTGCAGAATCGGTCGGATTGCTTCGTGAAGAAGAGAGAGAGAGAGAGAGAGAGAAGATTCGAGAAGTTTCGTCTCTTGAGTAACTCTTAAGCATGAGATTTTGCTCCGAACCTCCAATGCAACAGCACATTCCTTAGCGAAAAACAATTCGGTTTATAAAAAAATAAATAAATCAAGGAAAAAATATATAAAAAATATATATTTAAAAGTTAGGGAAATAATTTCTCTTTTTGCTTTTCTTTCGCATTTCTTTTCTTTTTAATTACTATTTAAAAAAAATTCAATTTTTTTTTTTAATTTTTCTCCTTTATTTTTCTGTAGTTTAATTTTTTCTATTCTTTTTTTTTTTTTCCTTTTCCCTTATTCTTTGTCTGGCAACTAGAAGCATGCGAGCGAGGCGAGGCGAGGCAAGGACTTTGCCTGAGGCTGGCGAACTCGACCTCACCGGCCTATGGGAGGTGATGTGAGGCCTTGCCGGCCTATGGCGAGGCTAGAGCTCGCATGTGGCCAATAGTCGGCCATCCCTATGGTCTGCGATTGGCCGAAGAAGGGGGAAAAAGAAAAAAAAAGGAAATTAAAACATAAAATAAAAAATGATATTTATTAAATGAGTGCATGGAGGAAAATCAAATCCAATTCTCCCGAACAATGATGGAAAACATTTTTCAGGTTATTTTCAAGTTTTAGCCAAACATCGGCAAATATTCTTATTTTCCTGGAAAATGACTTTTTGAAAAATATTTTTCAGAACCACCTCATTTTCTGCGAAACGAATGGAGCCGAAGTTTTCAAATTTTTGGACTAAATCATACTAATTTCTTTCCTGCCACTTTCCTTGCTAAAGTTCTTATGCTGCTCCATGCACCTATTAACTGAAAATTTCTTTGCAGAAGCTGCCTTCTAAAAACCAACTGATCAGCCCTGCCATGGATGAGAAGAGAGAACACCACGTAGAGCAAATTGAATCAAGGCCAATTCCTCTGATCTTGCAAATTGGCCACAACCAGTTTCCATCATTGATTGCATAAGCTACTTCAGATTGCAACGAAAGCCCTGAATCACAAACCGTCTAGCAGAAAAAATTTTCCGGCATGCCGGGGATCGAATCATAAGAAGATGCTTTTGCCATCACAAACAGCACATTGGAACTAGGGGGTCTTTATCTCTGCCCTGATTTTAAGAAAGCTTCCTCCAAATACAGGAGGACGAACCAGGGGAAAGAATTTGCTAAAAGCTCTGCCATTTTGAGCAGAAGCAACCCACCAAGGAACAGCATCCGCAAGCAACAGCCGTTTGAGCTTCATGATGACAGCTTTGTTTACATTGGTGAATCTGCTTTAATCACAAACCTCCTTCAAGCAAAGGACGAGGAATGCAGTCTCGACGAGCTTGTGCTCAAGGAGCTCGGTCCTGAGACTCGACTCGAGCTCACTGGGGTCCTCAACGAGGCAGAGGAGTTTGGAGATGTCTGTTGGCCGGGGTCTGGACCTGGGCAGAGGACTTTTGGCATATCTGGTTTTTATTCGAAGTTGTTTTTCCCATGACAAGAAAATTACCCCTAGATCAATTCGGGGGAAACTTGATTGACATTACACCACCTTGATTCAAAAGCATTTAGAGGAAAGAAACATCAATTATCATGCTTGTTCTTAAGCGCTCGACAACGATGGTACTTAGAGATTGAAATCCATGAGATTTTGGCATTTTGAATTGTGCAGACAGCAAAATGGAGCAAGAATTGCAAATTGGGTTTCCAACAGATGCGAAGCCCGTCGCTCATATTGGATGGGAAGGTCCATCCGCCAATGCCCCGAGTGTTGGGTATGGTCGCTGCTAAACCTCCTGTTTCGGCCCCTCCATCTTTCTGGGCGTCACGGAGTTGGATGGTGTGATGATCAAGCTCAAGAATATGCAAAGCATGAGCATGCAATTATTTAGAGATTTAACTTATGGAGACTCAACTGCATGATGCATTCTAATGATGTCCCCAAAACCAGCTCCCATTTCACATGGAATTGCTTCTTGAAGACTCACTGATACAAAACAAGGATGCTCCAACTACTAAGGACGACTTGAAAGAAACAGCATTGAGTTGAGATCACTTTTGTGATGTCGTCGTCATAATAACTGTTTCCCTAAGCATGATCATGAAAATAAGCATAGGGCGGCTGCTAATTCGGTGCATGCTAATGCAGCCGAGCAAGTTCCATTCGACCCCGCAACTCACGTTGCAGCCGGTTGATCCTCTGGGAGGGACCACAGACCCTCCCGAATGACCCAAGGATATTCATTTGTTAACACATTTGGCACAGAAAGAGTAATCTTGTTCTGTACGTTCAAACTTCTTGTTGCAACAGATATGGAGCAAAGCGGGCAGCAAAGCCAGTACTCGCTCTTATGAAACATGAAGGACAGCATAGAACTCACTGAGACGGCCACTATCTACAGGCTTTGGCTCACCTCATAGCTCACCTTCCAAGTGGGCCTCTGGTGCAATGAAGCATGTGAGGCAGCACAGCACCGCAAATCACCTGCATCCGCTGATGCACCCACCTCAAGAATCATCACGCTTCACCCGACATTCCCGAGGAAACCAGAATCCGTGACTCAGGGTAGAGTTGACCTAACATGATGCTGCCTTGGTGTTTAAGCAATCACGGAGGAGGAAATAAAATGGGTTTATCTGGTGGGGGGTCAACGTGAGCATTGAGATCTCAAGGCAAAGTCCTTCGATTGATGCATCCTTATTGGGACTAAAGAAGATTCAGAGTCAACATTTGCAATTCCTATCAACAAGTCAGGCAGGTAAACTAGCAAACCTATTCTTCATGAAAAAAGACATAATGAAGTAACTTGATGCAAGTAATGTAAGGTTTCAACTTTAAAAGAGTTGCTTTCTTATAGATTGCTGTTTGCAGGCCAGTGAATACGGACGGTAACGGACCGTCTTCCTGCAAAACTCGTCGTCTAATCATTATTGTCGTTACACTTCTTTCTAAATAACGACTACTTGCATTCAGATACAAGAAAACCATCATGTGCTCAAACATTTGCTCGCACAAATTGATTTCAGAAATCATGAAACAACTACTAAATGAAAATCAGACCTCCCTCTTTAGTTTTCTCAGGTGCTGTCAATCAAAGTAGAAGTTTTCCAGAGTGCCACCTACTGAAAGTTTTACTGTCGTCCTAGCCAAGTCTTGAAGGATGACAAGGAGGGTGGGTCGACCGTGGATCCCATAATCAGCTAGTCTTTTTCCATCTTCGAGACAATTGCCTCCAAAAAAAGAGCAGCTGATTATGTTCATCGATTTGCTCCTTGTCCTGAATCAATGCTTTGATATGTTGAACGGTTGAATTTCCCCTAGTTTTCAGGGCCACTGTCTTGGTGATCTTAAGTATAGATTCACCTATGGCACCAAAAAACTATATGGGGTGGTTTCCATAGATGACGACAAACTGAAAATCAAATCAACATCCGCATTATAAACAAAATCGAAATAAAATGCCGGTTTCAACAAGGAGCTTTCACCAAAAAGATGGTTCTTTTCCACTAAATTGTCTAGTTTTCTCTAGTTTTTGCCTCCTTCAGGCTGACCCAGTTCAGAAAACAGGGGAAAAAAATAGCGTGTACTCCCTTTTCGTCAAACGCAAGAATCTCGAAGCCGACATGAGAGAGAGAGAGAGAGAGAGAGAGAGAGAGTCTTCTTAATCTGAACTTGGAGGCAGTGAGGGTGGAAGCCGAGAAGGCGAAGTAGCATGTAAATCTTCAAGCGCAACCATGAAATCTTCATGACCGTTCCTAATCAGAGGCTCCTTCAACTTCTCGCGTGCATAAGAAGGAAGCTGTGCTGCACGTTCGTCGAAAGAGTTGTGACCCGGGTGACGCTCGAAGAAACCATTGTAAGAACCTTGAGCGTCGGACAACCGAGAACTATAGACGGCGACGATCATCATGGATCGACTCGGAGTCTCACAAGACGTGGCAGTGGAATTCAGACTGCTTTCATTGAAGAAGAACATGCGTCAGGTTCTGGGAGGCATATTGACTTGATGGGTCGAGATCAAATGATTCGCTGCAAGCAGATGGAGAGCGCTTCCTGGATAAGAAACGATGATGCATTGTGCAGAACTGGGGATTGTTTCTCTCAAGAGTTCACTAGTTTTCTGCACAATAATTATATGTCAGAAACATCTGAGACGTGTCCACATTTCTCCCAGTTTCTGGCAATCTTGAACAGCATGACAGCCGATTCGAATGCGTTGCTACTTGTTTGACAGTTCTACTCGTCATAATGCTCAGGTCTTGTTGGTTCTGTGACGGCAAGTACAAGATTGTGAAGCGGAACGAATAGAGAAGACCGCCATAACCATTAAAGCAGAAGCTGCTTTCATGCCACTTATAGAAACGGTACACAAAAAGATGTTGCATATTATCACCACATCAATACCCAGGCAAGAGTATACATGCACATGCAATCTCAAGTTCCTTCAATTCCAACAGCAGATATGTTGAGGTTGATGTCTTGTATTTTGTTATCCAAGAGATTATGAGGCGGTTCCGAAAGGCCCCCTGACGATTGGATAGCACGGGGTCCGAAGGGGCCGCCTCGGCCGGGGTCGCACGGGCAGCGCCCCCGGGCCGCCAGAGGCGTTTTATATTCAGTCATAGAAGGCGTGAGAAAGAGCGGTTGTATATTTTTCTACGCTATTAGTGAAACGGATCTCATCTCCCCATAGACGTAAATAGGTGGAACATCTCCCCTGCTAAACCACATAAATTCTTGTATTGTGCGAATTTTCATTACTTTCTTATATCGTTGATAGGATCGAATTTAGATGTTCGACAAGATACACATCTAGGAAATGCCTAACTCTAGTACCATTTCATCATGAGATCAACCTAGAGTGAGGCGTCACCAAGGGAGAAGAACCGACACGTTGTACTAATTTTCGTGACAAAACACAAACCCCCTCCCCCTCTCTTCTCTTTTTTCGTCAAGAGGGCATTTGGAACAAGCGGTAGTTTGTTCTCGAGTGGTGGTTCGAGCATTGCATGCTCTTGGCCGGTCTTAAGCATGCAAGATGGCAGCGTATCCGGTTGTTCCACATCGGAAGCTTGTTTGCCAGGACTGTTGCTTCCATTTCCCTTGGAACTGGGGTGCCAGTTGGATCATATTTCAACAAGAAGTTAAGAACTTTCTAAGGTCCAAAAGTTCGCCATACAAAAGCTTGTGATATTCTCTGTGTCACAGTCGATGTCTCAATTCCATAAACACTTGGGAGACCGACTAATTAATTGGCCACCTAGTCCATCACCCATAAATATAAGTCAAATCTCCTAACTATTCGAGATCGTTAATCAGTGTGAAACATAAATGGGGAAACAAGGAAGAACAAGAAATAAGAGACAGGTGAAAACTGCTAGCGGTCTTATATGAAAGATAAACAAAAGAGGAACGGAAATAGAATCTGCAATTTTAGACTATTCATACATGTATTTGCCATGTTGTGTTTCAAGAAAACTTGGCTTTAAGTAACTTAGCATGCTCAAGAAGTTTCTTAGCAAGGATTTTCACAGGACCACACAAGACATGGTCACCAAGTAAAACAGAAATGATATAAGAGCAATCACAGCAAAAATCGGGTAAAAGACATGGTCGGTTATCCATTGTCATTATGTCCAGCAGAACCAGATAGTCATCCATTTGTTTGTGGTTATGTTCTCCACAGTTTCAGTAAATTTGCATACCTGACAATTCTACCAAAGAAATTTTCATAAAACAAGAAGAATGTTGAACAGAATGATTACTTACATGCTCAAGACAGTATGACATGCCCCGAGCACAAGGAAAGTGAAAGCCTGATTATCTGCCTCAATATAAATCTCTTTGAGCTTCCTTAAATCTGCCAGTTCCTTCACAGCCTTGAGCGTGGTGATAATGTTCCCAGCATTTTCCTTCGATGCTTCCCACTTCCCACATACCTCTATTTGTTCCTCAGATCCATCGCTAGAAGGCTCACATTTCTCCTTTAAATCCAGTGCTAGGTCATTAGGTGCCCAGCTTTTGGTCACCTGGAGTTCTGCCACTTTCATCTCTTTTGTCTGGGTTGAAAGCAACAGATTTTTGGTTTGTTATATGGATTTTGTGTTCGCCTCCGAGAGGATTTGATTGCCAACTGCAGAATCATGTGTATTCTTCAAAATCTCTTTAGTAAGAGTCTTCCCAAGGGGGTCTTCTTTAATCATCATGATGGCAGTTGTTTAGGGATCAACATTCTCTGACCCTCTTTTCTCTATTAGTGGTGCTCCAATGTGTTGGGAAAGCTCCCTATAGTTCCCGCACAGTGTGAATATATTTTGGATCCTTAACCATCAGAAGAGGCCACATCTTTCACATTCAATGGTTCCACTGTATCACTCGCAAGTATCGAGCACTTCTTCTTTCTCTCGATCACTTCTTTCTCTACTTCTTCGTTCGAAGCCCCTTTATGTCCCTCTACCTCCTCCTCCTTCTTCTTCCTCAAAAACTGTGCTCAAGCAGGCTTTACCGCTGAACATCAGCCCATAAACATAGTATGCAGCTATCTCATTTGAAGCGCTTGTATTTGAATAATTGGGAAGGTCTGAGAGATTACTGCTTCTGTCAAACCGGTTGACTCTGTTGTCCACATTAACAGTCTTGATCACCCATGATTTCACCAATCCATGGTCCTCATCCGCATATGTTCCCAGCAACCTCTTAGCAAAGCCTCGGAGCTTGTGTTTCGTTGCGCTCTTTTTCTCGGAGCTTGTTCTCCATTTGCAGTTTGCAGATGAACTGGTCCACTGCTGCGATCCTCTAGAAGTTTCCTCACTCGAGTAACTCTTCAGCATGAGATTTTGCTACAAACCTCCCTAGCAAGAGCACATTCCATGAATAATTGATTTCTGGATTGAAGACAGGCCTAACACAAATCACAAGGGTCATTTATTCTGTCCTTTGTTGAGATTTTGTTCAGTAGACCGAGCTAACACTTGAAACTAAGCTTTGGAATGTATGGAGTAAATCATACTGCCAATTTCCTTGCTGAAGTAGCATGGGTAGCTAACTGAGAATTTCTTTGAAGAAGCTGCCTTCCAAACACCACCTGATCAGCCAGCCATGGATGAGAAGAGACCACACCACAGAGCAAATTGAATCAAGGCCAAATCCTCTGATCTTGCAATTGGCCACACACGGTTTCCATCATTAACTACACATGCTACTTCGTCTTACAATGAAAGCCATGAATCATAAACCGTCGAGCAGAAAAACTTTCGAGTATACCGGGGATCAAATCATAAGAAGATGCATTCACCATCACAAACAGCTTATTGAACAAGGGGCTTTGTCTCTGCCCTGAGTTCAAGAAGCTTCCTCCAAATATAAGAGGAAAGAATTTGCCAATAGTTCTTGTATTTTGAACAGAAGCAATCCACCAAGGAACAGCATCCGCAAGCAACAGCCATACGAGTTTCATGATGACAGTCATTATTCTATTGGTGAATCTACAGTAATCCCAAGCCTCCCTCCTCCTTTTCCAAGCAAACGTCTAGGCACTTTACTTTTGCATTCTCGTCTTCTTTACAGAACCGGCCCACAAAAAGCGCTCTACAGCAACTTTCTACAGCCTTTATTGGTAAAACAAGCACACCACACCAGTGTGAAACAATGCTATATAGACAGAACCACCGAGTAGTAACTTGCAAGCAAAGGACAAGGGACACGGTCTCTCGCACGAGCTTGTGCTCGAGAAGCTCGGTCTTGAGTTGCGACTCGTGCCCACAGAGGTCCTCAACAAGGCGGAGTAGCTCAGAGATGCCCATTGGGCGGGGCTGGATCAGGGCGGCAGACTTTTGGCATATCTGGTTTTTATTCGAAGTTGTTTGTACCAAATTAATCATGGGTCATATAACTGGTTTCGATTGACCGGCAAAGAAAAAAAATGAAGTAACAAGCACGTCCCAACCCGAGTGTGTCTGCAAGATGTCAATCCATTTCCATTGTTGACATAAGAAGGTAACAAAATCTTGTCCTCATCACCGTCTTCCCTGTTCATCCTAGCGAAAATAATCATGAATCGACTGCTTTAAGCATACAAGTGCACATTCAGAGCGCAGCATTTTGACTTCGCTCCTTTTGCATTTCGAGTCTGTGAGTATGAGTTAAGTAGTATGTCGATGCCAACTATAAGTTATAGCAATTCAAATCAAATCCAATCCCCGTCCTTCTCAAGTCCCAAATGCATTCTAATGATATCCCTGTGCAGGCTTGTTGTTGCACAGATATGGAACAAAGCGGGGCAGCAAGCCAGTACTCGTTCTTGCAAAACGTTAAGGACACACAGGACTCACTAAGACGCCACCCGACATTCTGGAGGAAGCCAGAATTTGGGTCTCGGGGTAGAGTCGCCCTAGCATTATGCCATGCCACCTTGGTGTTCAACCAATTACAGAGGAGGAAATAAAAGGGTTTATCTGGTGGTGGGTCAAACAACATTGATCAAACAGAATAACCCGCAAGATAATTTACTGCTGAGATTCTACGATGTCCAGATATTCAGTGCAAGGAATCAGAGATATACATTGGACCTTCATCAGGCATGATGTACTAATGACATACCAAGGAAATTAACATCAGGTATAACAAATATCAGATACTAATTTCCAGCTTTCTGTTCAAAATTGCATGTAATTCAAAAGCCAAAAACTATGATTCTGTTCACTCAGATACTTGCAAATTCCAGGAATTTCATTTACGACGAGGTGAGATAATCTCAAAGAGAGTCGAATTCTCCTGGATGCCATAACTCGCCAGGTCAGCGTTATCAGCAAGCCTTGTTCCCACATAAGAAATATGGTGACATTCGTCTGGCACATACAACTGCAGCTTATGAAGGAGCTTGTTCTTTACTTCCTTGACCGTGTCATACCTAGAAAGCTGAAGAACAACAGTCTTACCAGTCGAGCACTTGACAAATATCTGAAATGGAGCATCTCGAGGCACCAATTTTAAGACGGAGCCATCCGCAATGTTGCAACAAACTAAGGTCTTGTGATCCTCGAGCAGCGTCCCCTGACAAACCATACACAAACTCACGACCTGCGCAGACATCAATTCTCCGACTATGGCTTTGACATCACGCACGGTGTACCAAGATTTAGCGCCTAATGTGACTCTGCGATTGGACATCTGGACGATAACTGACACATCATCTTTGGGGTGGAAAACCAAATGAAATGTTGGCTCTGGCAGCAAGTTGAGCGAGGCGAGGGTCCTGTCCTCCGCGAGCAACTTTCCGCCGAATACTAGAGCGAACTCATCCGGCCGTATCCCTTCCTTGGCTTGAATCATCAATTTGACATTTTGGACGGTATCCTGAAGCTTCACTTTGACCAGCAAGTTTTTCTGACTCGATGAGATCTCAACATTTACCATCACAATAGCCGAGTCCTGAACGATGAGGTGGAGCGTGGGGTCAGCATGGATGCCGTAATCAACTAATCTTTTTCCATCTTCAAGACAATTGCCCCCGAAAAAAAGCTGCTGACTATGTTCATCGATTTGTTCCCCGTCCTGAATCAATGCTTTGACATCCTTCACCGTTGAACTTCTCCTAGCTTTCAGGGCCACTGTCTTGGTGATCTTCAAGTACAGATTCACCTATGGCACCAAAACACGAATGGGGTTCCGAAGATGGCAACAAACTGAAAGTCGAATCGACATGCACGGAATGAACAAAGTCGAAAAAACCCGAGAGCCCCGAGAAAGAACCGGATATCTGTTTTGAACAGCAACTGCTCGAAACTAGACCTCCACAAGTCAATTTTGAAAGCCTCTAAACATTTGACCAAATAAACTGAGCCACTGGCTTGAAACTAGAACTTCACCAAGAAAAATCTCGAATGGAACGGCAACACACACACAACCCACCCCCAAAAAAAAAAAAAAAAAATCCCTGATCGCACTGATTTTCCAATTTCAACAAGGCATTTCACCAAAAAGATGGTTCTTTCCACTGCATTTGTCTTGCCTTCCTCCTTCAGGCCGACCCAGAAATCGAGGACCAAAGAACCCCGAAACGTACGTAAAACCCGAGAGAGAGAGAGAGAGAGAGAGAGAGAGAGAGACCTCTTCTTCTTCTTCGTCAGAATTTGGAGGCACGGAGCGCGGAAGTTGAGAAGGCGAAGCAGCCATTGGAGCAGAATGATGAAAACACGTCCCCTCCCTCTTCGCCCTTGCAGCAAAAGGCCTCGGCTTTCTAGGGAAGATTTCAGACAAAACCTCTTAAGTCTTAAGCATCTCTACCTAGCGGTCATTATTTCAATTAAAGACTCAAATGCTCTCTTTATCTCAAATAAAATTTTACTGTAGTCATGTTTATTTCAAATAAGAACTTGACCTCACTGATCAGTTATATATTTCGATCCATCATCAAACACATTTTCGTCAAAATATAATTTTAACCTAATTTTTAATTAAATTAATTTTAAAAAAATCAAAGTAAAAAAACAAATAAAAGGAAGGAGATTCATGCGAGAGGGGCTGCTCCCTTGCCTGTAATTGGGGCCTCACCGGTGGTGGGGCGGTGATAATGATCGACGGGGTCGTCGGCGCCTAAGCGAGGGCTAGCGACCCTGCTGACTAGAGGCAAGAGCTAGTGGGCCCTCGCCAGAGCCTGGAGAGGGTTGTGACCCTCTACCAAATTTGCACTCGAGTCGCCTAGGTCCAAGGGCAAGCCAAGGCCCTCTCCCACCTAAGGCGACGCGAGGGCCAACCGGCCCTCACCGAGGCGTTAGCCATCCCCTCGGCCTCATCGGCATTGGCGGGCAGCCACGTGTAAGAAGGCGGCCCCACTCATGCCTTTATCTCTTTTTATTTATTTATTTTTATTTATTTTTAAGAAAACAGAAAAAGCTTTAAAAAATAACAAAAATGCCTATAATCAGCTAGTGAGTCAAGCCCTCTCCCCCGCCCCCTTTTTTTTTTTTTTTTTTTGATATAGCCACTTTAGATCTTTATTTGAAATAATGTCAACTTCAAATCTTTATTTAAGACAATAAGGGTACTTCATGCCTTTATTTGAAATAATATCAACTTCAAGTCCTAATTTAAGAAAATGAGGGCACTTGAGGCCTTTATTTGAAATTTTTCCGACGTTCTATGAACTCTAAAATAAAGAACTCTAAATTGCGATAGACTTTCATATTGGTGTTTGTGTCAAAGTAATCCATAAAATTGGCACCTTCTTCCGATGCGGGAACATAGGTTCATTCGATCAATTCTCAAGCTCAACTCAATCTTCGCCGACTGATCTAGAAGATCCCTTAGTATCGCAAGCAAAAACTAACTTGGGCTACAGTTGAATTCGATATGTTCAAATTGGAATATGTCGGTTTAACGAGCTAGCTATTTGGGTGATTCCCATGTCTTTAAATGTTTGGCTTTTTGTACTTCAATTCCTTCTATTTAGAGAGTGGCATTCTTAATTGTAAGGGACGAACTTGAAGATTAATAAATATATGAGATTCTTGAAAAGTGGATTATTTCTTAACCAAGAAGTTCTCTTGGTGATGAGCTTTTCTTACTCCCAAAGTCTTTTATGCCCGACGGGTGGCTTATCTTTTAAGTTTGGTGGTACATTTCCTCAATTCCAATCTTTATCCTTGACCAGTGGCGTGCCTTTTGGACCTAGGTGCTGATCGTAACAAATCCCATTATCACTCGAAACACATACCCACCCGGCGGCTGCATCACCGTCTCAATTGAATCTTATATCTCACCAACGGCACAGATTTCGTTGAACGATCACATGCGCCGTGCCATTATCGGCACCATTGGTGATGGTCTTTTTTTGTCCAAAATTATCTGAACTCCATCCTCAAATTTTCCAAAATCTCTAAACTAAGCCTTTCCCAAATTTCCTCAACATGCAGGTGTAAGGTCTGCGTCTCGAGTCTGAGAGCTTTCGAGGATGCCAATGGAAGGCTCGACGGTTTTTGCTTGCAGAATCGGTCGGATTGCATCTTGAAGAAGAGAGAGAGAGAGAGAGAAGATTCGAGAAGTTTCGTCTCTCGAGTAACTCTTAAGCATGAGATTTTGCTCCGAACCTCCTCTGCAACAGCACATTCCTTAGCGAAAAACAATTCGGTTTATAAAAAATAAATAAATCAAGGAAAATATATAAAATATATATTTAAAAGTTAGGGAAATAATTTCTCTTTTTGCTTCTCTTTCGCGTTCCTTTTCTTTTTAATTACTATTTTTTTAAAAAAATTCAATTTTTTTTTATTTTTCTCCTTTTTTTTTCTTTAGTTTAATTTTTTCTGTTTTTTTCTTTTTTTTCCCTTTTCCCTTATTCTTTGTCTGGCGACCAAAAGCATGTAAGCGAGGCGAGGCCTTTGCCTGAGGCTAGCGAACTCGACCTCACCGGCCTATGAGAGGCGATGTGAGGCCTTGCCGGCCTATGGCGAAAGTAGAGCTCGCATGTGGCCAATCATCGGCCGTCACTATGGTCTGCGATCGGCCGAAGAAGAGGGGAAAAAAAAAAAAAAGGAAGGCAAAACATAAAATAAAAAGTAATATTTATTAAATGAGTGCATGGAGGAAAATCAAATCCGAGTCTCCAGAACAACGATGGAAAACATTTTTTAGGTTATTTTCAAGTTTTAGCCAATCGTCGGCAAATATTGTCATTTTCCTGAAAAATAAATTTTTTAAAAATATTTTTCAGAACCACCTCATTTTCTACGAAACGAATGGAGCCTAAGCTTTGAAATTTTTGGACTAAATCATACTAATTTCTTTCCTGCCACTTTCCTTGCTGAAGTTCTTATGCTGCTTCATGCACCTATTAACTGAAAATTTCTTTGCAGAAGTTGCCTTCTAAAAACCAACTGATCAGCCCTGCCATGGATGAGAAGAGATAACACCACGCAGGGCAAATTGAATCAAGGCCAATTCCTCTGATCTTGCAAATTGGCCACACCCAGTTTCCATCATTGATTGCATATGCTGCTTTAGATTGCAACGGAAGCCCTGAATCACAAACCGGCTAGCGGAAAAAATTTTCCGGCATGCCGGGATCGAATCATAAGAAGATGCTTTTGCCATCACAAACAGCACAATGGAACTAGGGGGTCTTTATCTCTGCCCTGATTTTAAGAAAGCTTCCTCCAAATATAGGAGGACGAACCAGGGGAAAGAATTTGCCAAAAGCTCTTCCATTTTGAACAGAAGCAACCCACCAAGGAACAGCATCCGCAAGCAATAGCCATACGAGTTTCATGATGACAGTCATTATCCTATTGGTGAATCTACTGTAATCCCAAGCCTCCCTCCTCCGTTTCCAAGCAAACGTCTAGGCACTTTACTTTTGCATTCTCGTCTTCTTTACAGAACCGGCCCACAAAAAGCGCTCTACAGCAACTTTCTACAGCCTTTATTGGTAAAACAAGCACACCACACCAGTGTGAAACAATGCTATATAGACAGAACCACCGAGTAGTAACTTGCAAGCAAAGGACAAGGGACACGGTCTCTCGCACGAGCTTGTGCTCGAGAAGCTCGGTCTTGAGTTGCGACTCGTGCCCACAGAGGTCCTCAACAAGGCGGAGTAGCTCAGAGATGCCCATTGGGCGGGGCTGGACCAGGGCGGCAGACTTTTGGCATATCTGGTTTTTATTCGAAGTTGTTTGTACCAAATTAATCATGGGTCATATTACTGGTTTCGATTGACCAGCAAAGAAAAAAAATATGAAGCAACAAGCGCGTCCCAACCCGAGTGTGTCTGCAAGATGCCAATCCATTTCCATTGTCAACATAAGAAGGTAACAAAATCTTGTCCTCATCACCGTCTTCCCTGTTCATCCTAGCGAAAATAATCATGAATCGACTGCTTTAAGCATACAAGTGCACATTCAGAGCGCATCATTTTGACTTCGCTCCCTTTGCATTTCGAGTCTGTGAGTATGAGTTAAGTAGTATGTCGACGCCAACTATAAGTTATAGCAATCCAAATCAAATCCAATCCCCGTCCTTCTCAAGTCCCAAACGCATTCTAATGATATCCCTGTGCAAGCTTGTTGTTGCAACAGATACGGAACAAAGCAGGGCAGCAAGCCAGTACTCGCTCTTGCAAAACGTTAAGGACACACAGGACACACAGGACTCACCAAGACGCCACCCGACATTCTGGAGGAAGTCAGAATTTGGGTCTCGGGGTAGAGTCGCCCTAGCATTATGCCATGCCACCTTGGTGTTCAACCAATTACAGAGGAGGAAATAAAAGGGTTTATCTGGTGGTGGGTCAAACAACATTGATCAAACAGAATAACCCGCAAAATAATGTACTGCTGAGATTCTACGATGTCCAGATATTCAATGCAAGGAATCAGAGATATACATTGGACCTTCATCAGGCATGATGTACTAATGACATACCAAGGAAATTAACATCAGGTATAATAAATATCAGATACTAATTTCCAGCTTTCTGTTCAAAATTGCATCTAATTCAAAAGCCAAAAACTATGATTCTGTTCACTCAGATACTTGCAAATTCCAGGAATTTCATTTACGACGAGGTGAGATAATCTCAAGGAGAGTCGAATTCTCCTCGATGCCATCGCTCACCAGGTCACGGTCATCAGCAAGCCTTTCTCCCACGAGCAATGTCATGCAATTTGGCTGCCGGCACACTCACCTGCAGCTTATGAAGAAGCTTGTTCTCCACTTCCTTGACCGTGTCGGACATGGAAACCTGAAGAGCGACAGTCTTAGCATTCCCGCGCTTGACAAATATCTGAAATGGAGCAGAGGGAGACACCAATTGCAAGACAGAGCCATCCGCAATGTCATAACAAGCTAAGATCTTGTGATCCTCAAGCTGCTTCCCCTGATAGACCATATGCATACTCATGACCTGCACAGACATCATTGCTCCGGCAATGGCTTTGATATCACGCACAGTGTACCAAAGTTTAGCGTCTAATGTGACTCTGCGACTAGACATGTCCACAATAACTGACAGATGATCTTTGGGATGGGGAACCAAATGGAATGTGGGCTCTTCGTGCAGTAAATCGAGCGACGCGAGGGTCCTGTCCTCTGAAAGCACCTTTCCAGAGAAGAACAGATCGAACTCATACGGCGCAATCCCTTCCTTGGCTTGAATCATCAATTTAACATCTTGGACGGTATCCCGAAGCCTCGCTTCGACCCGCAAGTTTTTCTTAGCCGGTAAGATGATGACATTTACTGTCATCCTAGCCGCCAAGTCCCGAGTCTGGGGGATGCCATGGAGCGTGGGGGGGCTGTGTATTCCATAATCAACTAGTCTTTTTCCATCTTCGAGAGGATTGCCTCCAAAAAAGAGCTGCATACTATGTGCATCGATGTGTTCCTTGCACTGGATCAATCCTTTGATATGCTCCAGGGTCGAATTCTTATTAGATTTCAGGGCCAGCGCCTTGGTGATGTTCAAGATTGGGCTCACCTATGGCACCAAAAACTAGACCTTCACTTTTCGTCGAAAGCAAGAATCGCCAAACCCTAATGGAAAATCTAAGAGATCGAGAACCCAAAAGAACGACCAAACGAACATGAGACCCCAGAGAGAGAGAGAGCGAGAGAGAGAACCTCGTCTTCTTCTTCTTCGGAATTTGGAGGCACGGAGAGCGGAAGTTGACAAGGCGAAGCAGCCATCGGAGCAGAATGACGAAACCACGGCACTGGAGCAGTAGTACCGTACCGTCTTTCTCGTTTCTCATAAGGTCATTTTATTAAGGGTTAATATCAAATCTCAAATTGATGTACTTATGGCAAATTTATCTTAAATTATTTTCTAACCATTAAAAACTTCAAATTGATATATTTGTGATAAATTTACCTCCAAACTGATATATTTATGATAAATTTACCCTTCATTAATTTTTATTAAATCTAACCGTCAAATTACTAAGTTGGATGGTACGTGACGGTTTATGGGCATACTATTTTGAGATTTTTACCTTTGTTTGGTCACATATTTATCCATTTGAAATTTTTCATAGTATTAATCCAATTTAACGAAATGTAAATTTGTCACACATGTACTAGCTTGAAGTTTTTCTTGATCGGAAAAATTAATTTGTGGTAAATTTATTGCAAAAGTACCAGTATAAGATTTTTAGTGGTAAAAAAAATAGTTTGGAGTAAATTTATTACAAGTATATTAGTTTGGAGTTTTTCGTGGTCAAAAAATAATGTGGGATAAATTTGTTACATGTGTAAATTTTTCATGATATTTACCATTTTATTAAAGAGGCGCTTTTTCCACTTTTTTTTTTTTTTTTTTTGGCTTTGGCACTCCTTATTCCAATATTTTGACGATACGCACCATTTCAATAACAATTTCTAGCAAAATGATCCCTTTCATTTTTTTGGACAAACCCCTCATTTTACTTGTTCGAATCTTTTTTTATTTCGTTTCTTTTTTCCCTTGCGGATTCCACTTTCCTTCTTATTCTTTCCCAGGCCTTCGACGTTCTTAGCTATTTCACCATCACATGTAATTTGAATGACGAAAATCTCGGATCAAGCACACACGAGGAGCATTCACGGGAGTGAAATATAAGCAAGCACACTAGAGTTTCTTGAGGGGAGCTAAGGGCGCGCATGATAACACTTCTGCTTCGGAAATAACTTCTCCTTCAAAAGCAGAAGTTAATTTTTCTACTTGTACTTCAGAAGTTGATTTCTGATCAAAGAAAGACGTTTGATAACAAGACAAAATTTCTGCTTCTGAAATAAAAATTCGTTTGATAACGATTAAAAATTTCTACTTCTGAAACATTATTAATACAAAATATTCTACGAAAAATTATTAATCCTAACCAAACGAAAAGAAAAAGACTATTTATTGACAAAAAAAAAAGTACACACATGGATCAATCTAAATGAAATGCAAACACGAATAATCGAACACGAAACATGGTTAGGTATATAACGAACTAGACCCGAATGGACATCGTTCACCACCTATTGTGAAATAACGACTGAAAAAAATATAAATGAAAAGATTTTTTGGTTTCTTCCGTAATTTTTTTTCCTTTTTCATGTCCCCTTTCGTTTTATATATATACAAAGAAAACGCAAATCTGGTTCTACATTATTTTTGTTAAAAAGAATCAAGGCTGCCTTTTGTTGAAAGAAAGAAAAAAAAATGTCGGAGCAGAGGCCTCAACTCGACCAATAATACAAGAACTAGACCGTAATGGACATCGTTCACCACCTATTGTGAAATAACGACTAAAAAAAATACAAATGAAAAAATTATTTGGTTTCCTTCGTAATTTTTTTTCTTTTTCATGTCCCCTTTCGTTTTATATATATACAAAGAAAACGCAAATCTGATTCTACATTATTTTTGTTAAAAAAAATCGAGGCTGCCTTTTATTAAAATAAAGAAAAAAAATGTCAAAGCAGAGGCCTCAACTCGACAAATAATACACGAACTAGACTATAATGGACATCATTCACCACCTATTGTGAAATAACGACTAAAAAAAATACAAATGAAAAGATTAATTGGTTTCTTCCGTAATTTTTTTTCCTTTTTCATGTCCCCTTTCGTTTTATATATATACAAAGAAAACACAAATCTAATTCTACATTATTTTTGTTAAAAAAATCGAGGCTGCCTTTTATTAAAAGAAAGAAAAAAAAATGTTGAAGCAGAGGCCTCAACTTGACAAATAATACACGAACTAGACCATAATGGACATGGTTCACCACCTATTTTTGAAATAACGACTAAAAAAAATACAAATGAAAAGATTATTTGGTTTCTTTCGTAATTTATTTCCTTTTTCATGTCCCCTTTCGTTTTATGTACATACAAAGAAAACGCAAATCTAATTCTACATTATTTTTGTTAAAAAAAAAATTGAGGTTGCCTTTTATTAAAAGAAAGAAAAAAAATGTCGAAGCAGAGGCTTCAACTCGACAAATAATACACGAATTGGGTTCTCCTTTGAATCTGTCCTTGAACATTCCTATCTAAAAAAATGCTAGAAGATTATCTTTCAGAGGTTCCTATTAACCTTTGGTCTCGAGATTTAAGTGCAAAAAAAGTGACCTCAAACATGGATATATGCGAGATATCGCACCTGACCGACTACATGACTGTCGAGCAACACAAAAACTGCAAAACCAAAATCAGTTATGATCAAGAGAAATAGCATAATTCATAGTCTTAACATGGCATGAGCAAATTCCACATTACTTGAGCTGCAATGTCAACTTGACTACGAGTTCATCGGTCCCGAGAAAATCAAGGGTCTCGGCCCGGCGAACACGAGTACATGATCACAGAAAAGAGAAAAGGAACAGGGGACAAGCCAAAAACATCCACTCGGTACTTGAGCTGCAATGTCAACTTGTCAACTTGTACTTGAGCTACAACATCAACTTGTACTTAATTAAACGAGTGCTTTAGTTGTAATGTCAACTTGTCTTGCTGAACCCCACAACTCTAGACTAGACAACTGCCAGGTATAAGCCAAAAACAGACCTACAACACAGCAAATTCACCAGCTAACATTAAGAATATTGCCAAAAAGAGAGCCATCTAGAATGCAACAAAAATTCAGTCTAGGAACAAGATTTCAAACTCAAAAAAGAACGTTAAAAGAACGTCAAGTCAGGCTAACATCAAGAAAATTCTCAAAAAGAAAGCCATTTAGAATGCAACAAAAGTTCAATCTACGAACAAGATTTCAAACGCAAATTTGTAACCACATCAAGTAGAAGAACTTGCAAATATGTCAAGTGTTAAATCAGATGATGAAATAGTGAATGTGATCTGTTACAAACATCACTAAAGACAAGTATAAGACTACATCATGATTTAGAGATATAACGTAACTAAAGAGAATGAGGAATTCACAATGATGCACAGAAACAGAATGGACAATACTATGCTGGAATAAGTGACATATTTCATAATCATGACCATGACATTCATTATCTACCTTGCCCTGTGTCAATGATTCAAAAAACATATGCATATGATGTTCATTCCAAAACCGAAGCTATGATAGCTCCAGTCCAAGCCCTTGTTCCAGGAAAAGGCACAGCCACAAACAACATGAGGCCAAGCCACCGAAACTCTTCCACGGGGCCAGCCTTACCCGCATGATGAATTGAAATTACTAGTGTTCTGCAACACGAACAACAATGTTTTCTTCACACACTATGATATTTTTAAGTCCTTATAAATTCTATGATCCATCAATCTCCGATAAAAGAAAAAGATGATAAAAAGGCACGCCTGAATTAGCAACACTTGGAAGCAAGAATCGATATCACACAAATATAAATTCTATGAACTCCCTGTTTTAGGAACTTGTTCAAGTTGTCCTCATGTTTGACCCAAGCATCCCCATCAACCACAAGCAGAAAACCAAAAAGAAAGTAAATTCACCAACAAACAAAAAATTCATTACCCATAAGCAGCAAAAAGGAAGATCATCATAGTTATCTTTGAGCTAATAGAGGTAAAGAAGCTGCCCTGTGTTTGTGTGCAGCATCTCTTGGCATAAAGTCACGGTTCGCGGGAGGTAGAGAGAGTGCAGGAGGTGGTCCCACCCTCGATATCCAAAATATTCACAACCACAACTTTATCTCAAAATTCATGTCATTCAACTATCACAAAACAAAAAACCCAATATCATGGAATCTCGTCCATGTGATGATCACTTGCCATTTTATTGGCAATATGTTTCCTAAGAATGTTTATCTCGGTTCCCTCCTCGGTCGATAAAACGTCCGTAACCTCATCATGCGCAGGTTCACACACATACTCCGAATTCCCATATTCGGAAAAATTCCTATCCCTCCTATCTTGATCACGGATGTAATTATGGATAGCACAACATGCTATTACAATATGTGCTTGCTTTCTAATTGAAAATGGAGGCATGTGTATCAAAATAAAGAAGCGATTCTTTAAAGCCGCAAAGGATCTCTCAATGACATTCCTTAGTGAAGAATGCTTATAGTTGAACAACTCTCTTGCTGTTGTTGGCCTCGCATTGCTTTTGAAATCATTTATATGATATCGTTCACCTTTAAAAGGTGTTAAAAATCCTGGAGATGATGCATACCCGTAATCTACCACATAGTATTTGCCTATAACAAAACGTTCATAGATTTATCATGACATGCACCCGTAACAAAATCATAAAGAAAATTTCTCGTAGAATGAACAAATATTTAGGGGTGGTCGAGGAAATTGTAGTTCAGGAGTCTCAAGTGCTACCGATAGCACCCGACAATCATTAGCCGATCCTTCCCAACCAGCATACACAAATGTAAATCTCATAGCAAAGGAACACACACAAAGCACATTCCGAGTGGTAATTCCCTTTCTACCTCTGCATTGGATTTGTTGGGCAATAGGTACGGAAGCATGAATATGGGTGCCATCAATAGCGCCTACGCATTCCCGTCACGATTATGAAAGACTAGCATCATACAAGGTTACCAACAAAATTAAACCGTTTGTGCAAATAATGCATGAAAATCTTACCTTGAAGTACGATTCATGCTTAGGATTCAAAAGAATCTCCCATGGGACGACATCAAAGGGAGGTGGTACGATAACCTCCTTTGCCAATTTTCGAACCGCTTTCAATACTAAGTTAAAATACTTATTGATAGTTTATCCCGAATGTTGGAATCTCTCACACAAATCTCTATTATAGTTTTTGTGAGAAATCATACATAAGAAAATCCCAACCTGTTCATCTATTTTAAGATATCGACTATCTTGTAACAAACCTCTTGCTTTCAGCAAACCACACAAGTTAAGAAATACATGTCTCTTCATACTAAAAGCTTCGTGTGCTCTATCCGAATGTCCATAAAGAACCTCCCTCATCCATTCGGGTCTTGACAATATGCTATCCCTAATAGGTTCTCTCGTGTGCGTGGACCTATGCAACTCAGCAACGTATAACCATGCCGTTAGTAAAAAAAAATCATCCTCATCAAAGTCTTGATCACCCGATAGAGTTTCTTCAACTGAAGCTACTTGATCACTTACCCCCTCCATATTACCTAAAAAATGAAAGGTGTGAACTAATAAGCTACCTTATCACAACATAAGCCATCACACGGAAGTGGAAGGTGAAAACAAAAAGTAATTAAGGTAGCCATAACATATCTACTGATAAGTAAGGAATTTAAATAATAATCAAGGCATAACTAGCAATCCAAAGTAATCGACATAAGTCACAACATAACCATAGTAGCATAATAAAAACAAAGCCAAAGTGTATCAAATGCATAGGTCTTCATTGAAATGAAGCCATATATAAGTTCATAGCATATGAGAATATCTAGTTAAATAGAATTAAGAAGTACAAGTCTCCATTCGGGTTACGTTAGGACGAAAGCCTCTCTCCAAGCAGCATTTAGGCAAGTATGGTTCACCGCTTTGGTGTAAAAGGCTTGGGTTCATGTTAAGCATGCCTTTCAGGATAGCAATCAAAGCTCCCATGGAGTAGGGGTCTACAGGTTGTGGAGCATGTGAGGTGATAGAGGTATGTGATGATTGACTCATCTTCATTTTGACGGCTTCTTGAATGACTTTGCGAGTCTTGGCAAAATTTTATGCAATGCTCTTTTTCCTCCTTTTGGAATTTGGAGTCCTATCCAACTTGTGCTTCTCACAAGCTAGGGTAGCCATCGGTTCATTATCGAACCCATCTCCAGTTTGGTATTCATTACCCGACCCCTCTCCAACCCGTGGATGTCATGCTCCTAATTCCTCACCACCGTCATTTTCACCAAAAGCACTATTATCACCATCATTTGATGACACCAACTCCCGCACATTTCCCGTTGTATACTCCCTAGTAGTATATGCATCCCCAAACAAAATACAAAGCTAAGGATACAAAGGAAGCCCTTCATTCCTGAATTTGGCCCATTTTGGATTAGCCTGCACCATTTGCAAAAGAACATACATAAGCAATGTTATTAAAGTATGCATAGAAAGAAAGAACCAAAAGACCAAGTAAGGTTGCACCTTGATATGATACCCCCAAACAGTGTCATCCTCCACGACAACCTTTTTGTTTACATTATCCCATCCAAATCCCAATTGGCTAAGAACCTTCTTAAAACTACCGTATTCGTCCTTCACTTTGAAAGTCTTGTTCTTGAATTGAGCTAGAGTATACTTCCGTCCCGTCCGATTATTGAACTCTCGCTGAATGTTATTCCACCCCGCTTTGTTGAAGGTAGTAGTAGTTCGATTTCCCTTTTTAACCTCGTCTACCATGACACTTACAAACAATTGGGTCAATTGGTCGGTCCACTTTGCAATGACTGTGTCTTTGTGGGATGCCATTTAATCTAAACTGGTTGAGTATAAGATGATGCAACTCATTAAATTCAATTACAACATTCCTCAAATTCATAAAGAACATGCTTATACGCATTCCATAATAATAAAAATAAATAAAAAACACATCATAGCAAGGGAGGGGGGATACCATCTATTTATTGGTAAATCCAAGTAAAAACAGTGTTGATAGGCGATATCTGCTGCGAGTGGAATAGTTTTTGCATACATATCAAAATCAAAGTGTCCGATTTGATCGGTTAGGGCAAATTTCCAACGACTTAGGAAAAAAAATTAAACAATTGAATTTGATGCAAGAAATAAATGCCACATCATATGCTTAAGGGAAAGCTCCATTGAACAATAATAAGCTCCATAATGCCTTTTGACATGAAATGGTAGGCGATCAAACATCAGCATGCAAGAAAAGATGAGTGGCAAAGATTGAGGGATCAAAAGCCATAGTAGAAAGTTCGCTCTCCCTAAATTCTTTGATTTTTCCTTTTTCATGGGAAGCATGTACTTCTCCCGCTAGACTACCTAAACACGCAGTTCAGCCAAGGAAGCATAAGATTGAGGGCAATGAGAACAAGCACCTGCCCCCCTCCCATCTTTTTCCCTATTCATCCTCTTCTTTTCCTCTTTTACGGTCTCAAACAAAAACGTAAGAATATTTACTAATCGATGATGCATAAGATTTGTAATTGTGAAATATGATGCTCTAATATAGCAATTAGCTCGATAAGGATCAATAAAATTGTGACAATAACCGTAGTGGAATAAAAGTATACTAATAGATGACACTGGTACAACATGAACACTTCGACTAGAACTAAATAAATTTAACCGAATTTGTCATGGAAAGAAAAAGAACTTGCTAACCATTCCATCAATTATAGAGCATCTTAGCATGAACAAGTAAACAATTAACATGAACTTTCTATGCGATGCGGTCTTCGGTTGCAATGCCCGGCATGAAAGATTTTGCATTCCCAACTATATCCTCTTGTGAAAGATAAGTCGAAAGAAAGGGCTTTGGTTGTCCCATCGTGTCCCCTATTGCAAGATTGTAGTTGCATCCGACTAAACTTATTTGTAGTACATCCGATGGCACATGAGACAACCAAAGCCCTTTCTTTCTATTAACCTAACTTGGATTTAATCAACATTTGACTAATGAAAACCCTAAAATCAAATTCAAGATAAATTCAAAACAAATGTGAGGGAGAAAACCCTAACCTCCAGCAGATCTAAGTTGGGGATAAGTGTATGCCGAAGATTGGGGTTGAGCTTAACGGTAGGGAGATCAGCTTCGCGGTGGGTCACTTGTACAGAGAGCGAGCGAAGTGGGAGATTTCATGGTCGGTCACTTGTACAGAGAGCGACCGAAGTTGGAGATTCACAGCTTCATGGTGGGTCGCATGTACATAGAGCGCGCGAAGAGAGAGATAGGTGCTCTCGTAACTTTTGATGACAAGTGAATAAAAGCTTCGCAGACGAGCGAAGAATCGACCTTCGCAGATGAGCGAAGAGAGAGCTTCACAAATGAGCGAGGGGTTGACCTTTGCTTGGTCGCAGACGAGCGAAGAGAGAGCTTCACTTTGTTGGGCTTTGCGGTAGCGAAGATAGACCTTCGCTTCACACAAAGGATAGAGGAGTAAAACACAACCGGAGAGAGAGAGGACACGAGAGAGATAGAGAAATATGAAAAGGAAAGGCTCAAGAATGACTTCTAATTGAGAAGTTATTTTTTTTTACTTCTCAAAACTTTCTCAAAAATAGCTTCTGAAAGAGAAAGTTGTTTCAGAAGTAAAAATATACAATTATGAACCAAACGAATTTCTACTTCATAAATTGTGTTACCAAACGGATTTTCACTCCAGAAACACTTCAGAAGCAGAAATTCAACTTCAGAAGTGTTACCATGCGCGCCCTAAGTGGCTGAATGGATAGTATTCTTTATAAAGTTGCATACGCAACTTGTTACTATTGCATTAAATTTGTAGTATATAATAGGAAGATCCTTTTCTTTTCTTTATTGGTTTTATGGAATATTCATGTATTTAGGATTGATTTTTTAGTGTGAGATTTCGTTCTCATAATTTTGCTGCAATAACATACTCAGTCCAATGTGCTTGTTTGGCTAGTTCTGGTTCATATGTCGCCAACGAACAAGCTTCAGGAGCTGCACTTATTGTTTTTTTTCAAAAGATATCTATGAGTGGAATTTAAATAGTATGGTTCCATTCATATCTATTTAGGACTAAAAAAGGGACCTCTTTTGAGTTGACTATGATTATATGAATTTGAGTTCATGTCAAAGCTTTTGCTTAAGCATATGAACCTCTAAGGGCTAAGACCACCCGACAGAACTTTGATTTTCTGAGTGAGACGCTTCCGACGTTTGCCAATCAATGCATGTATACCTGGTCTTTGTGCATTTAACCATTTTTAGTGTGAATGCAAGCCAACCATGGAATTTTATACAATTGGAAAGTTGAAATTCAGAGAAGCAATACAACACCATCGGTCAAGAAAATATTGCTTGAATTGCGAAAGAATTTTGTTGAAAGTAAGATGACCAAGAAAATTGCGCACAACTAAAAATAAGATCTTTAAGAAGAAGGAAAGCGAGACCCGCAATGGAGAAAAGCCGAAACAAAACAAAAAAGATTGACCAACTAAAATAAGGGGATCACTTTTGTAGAATTATAATTGAACTAGTAGGCCATACGAGGGACAATATCACCAAAACATTAAAATAAGGAGTGTCAAAGCCAAAGGAGTGGAAAAACCGCCACCCTTCATAAAACCTAAGAAAATGAAAAGAAGATTTCAGCATGGTAACTTTTTTTTTTCCTTCTCGAAAAAAAAAACCTCAAACTTTAGGTAAAATCTCAAATATACTCCGAGTTTTGCTTCCAACTTTCAATCTATTCTCAAAACCACGTTCACAATTACATGATAAACTATCTTCAAAATAAAAAGAGGTAACAAAACAACATGATAAAGTATCTTCAAAATGAATTGGTCTAGGATATGAAAATTAGAGCGATTTTTGGACATAGAGCAAATAGGAAAGATTTGGGACTACAATAAAGATTGGCGATTATTTCTGGTGGACAAAAGAGAAAAGTTCAGTATAAATTCCGGAACTGAACCAACATGATAAAGATTGGCGATTATTTCTGGTGGACAAAAGAGAAAAGTTCAGTATAAATTCTGGAACTGAACCAACAATTGGAGATATTTCTTTAGGCAAGAAAATTCAGGACAAAATTAGAACTGAACTTGAGATTTTTTTCTTAGGGAATTGGGCCCTTCCAAAGCAATGATTATTGGAAAAATCACGAATTAGTGAATTTTGTCTCAATTGACCCTCTTAACTAATCAGACGACTGCTACATGTGTCAAAGCCATTCTTCGTGCCATGGACACTTGGGGCCCACACGAAAACACTTCTCCAACCGAGAATGGCTTCTAACAAGAAGTTGGTTTTTCTGCTTTTGCTTTTGAGCAGAAGTTGATTTTTCAATTTCTGCTTGAGAAGTTGATTTCTAGTTGAGAAATGCATTTGATAATGACTCGAAATTTCAACTTCTGAAATAGAAACTCGTTTGATAATGGGTGGAAATTTCTACTTCGAAGATGTTATTAGAACAATTTTTTTTTCTCATCTTTCATTTTTGGGCAAAATGAAAAACACGATGCCCCCGCTCCTCCCAAAAACAGACCAGGCAAATTGAGAACCCTAGTTTGGTTTCTTTTCATCGTCCTCTTTCGGCCCCATACGAGAGAATGAGTCCATTTTGAGGACGATGTCTTTCCCTCGAAAGCTTTCCGATTCCACCGCCATTAGTGAGTCGTCATGTCCAGAAAAACAAATAAGTAATGTGGGAACGACCAAACAGGTTTTCTTTGACGTCTCACGCGCTAAAGCCACCGAAGATCATCCCTCCTTTAGGACGGAAGATCGCTGTCGACGGCCATCAAATGCTCGACGACCCTCACTCCTCCCTTCGTGGACTAGTTTCTATTTCCTTTTTTATCTTTTTATTTGATTTAACCAATTCTTAAGTGCAAAAATATTAGTGGAATTTCACAGGAAAAAAATTAAAAAGTTCAGAAAAATTAGTAAAAATTTATGGGAATTTTAATTTTAATTTTACTCGATTCATGACAGTTTTGTCAATAGCAAGATTATAAAATACCAAAGGCAGATTACCAATATAAAACACATGAGGTACAATGAATATTGATGGTTATACTCGGTTCGGCGACCTCGAGTCTACGCGCGGCCGCCTCTTGATGGCAACAACGCAGTTTGTGCAACCGATCGAGCACATTTTCATCGACAAGAAATGCGAAATGGTCTATTTCGGCATTAAGATTTACGCAGAGAAGAAAGGAAGTAATTGGAAATAGTTCTCATGCGCGAGACCTCAAGGTTTAATTTGACATTGGAGTCCCATATTTTGAGGAGCTTACTTGAGAACGTAACCGGAGACCTAAAACAAAAAACGTCCGGAGCACAAAACGTGCACATACACCCGATTATAGAGGCCGTATTCCGAGGATATATTATGCACAAATTAAAAATGCAAGATCACCACAAAATCGCTAATTCTATGATTTCTATAGCTTGCCAATGATTTATGTGCAATCTGCTTCACATATGACAGCCGTACTCTAGGTCGTGCGTAATCTCATCTGCATATTCACATCCCCCCACCAACAGGCAGCAAGCATCTCTACAAATTTGAGCATAAAAAATTAGATTAAGATACAATAAAGAAACAACTTATTACATTATATGGTAACAACAAGTCCAGACCGATTTATACTACCCGGTGAAGCGGACATACCTAGCTTGCCTAAGATTTCTTTCTTGACCCGTCAAGAAAAAATGTAGCTTCAAACCAACAGATGAAAGTTGCGGGCCAACAATACCGCAATGTGGATTTTCTAGCCCCTTTTCTCAATTCCTCTTCGGATACATTTTCGACTACTCCGATTGACATCTTGAGCCACAAAAAAAGTCTCGGAATCCCCAAACAACTATGCATCAAAGGGATTAGGAGGAAAAGGGAAAAGTACACTAGAAGTGCCATAACTTGTGTACGGCGTTCACTTGAGTGTCATAACTTTCAAAACGTTCACTTAAGTGCCATAACTTTCAAAAATCGTTCACTTGAGTGCTACAAGAACTTTTCCGGCGTGCCACATCAGCTTTCCGGTGTGCCACGTTATCTTTCCGGCGTCTACGATAATTTTTCCGGCGTGCTACGTTAACTTTTCCGGCGTCTACAGTAACTTTTCCGGCTGCCACGTCAACATGGCACTCAAGTGAACGATTTTTAAAAGTTATGGCACTTAAGTGAACGTTTTGAAAGTTATGGCACTCAAGTGAACGTTTTGAAAGTTATGGCACTCAAGTGAACGACGTACAAAAGTTATGGCACTTCTAGTATACTTTTCCCGGAAGAAAACTAGCTTCAAGGGGCAAAAGTTACATATTCATCGTACGAATTTCACCAGCTAAGCTAAAAAAAGCCATATACAATCGGCTTATATAACATCACATTAGCAAAAGTTACAATACGAACGTTAGCAACCCAAAATCATGGAATCTCATCCATACCATGGTCTATTGCCATTTTATTGGCAATACTTTTTCTAAGAATGCTCATCTCGATTCCCTCCTCGGTTGATATAATATCTTCCGCAACCTCATCATGCGCAGGTTCATACACATACTTAGGATCTCCATATTCAGAAAAGTTTCTATCTCTCCTGTCTTGGTCACGGATGTAATTATGAATAGTATAACATGCTATAACAATACGTGCTTGCTTCCTAAGTGAAAACGGCGGCATGCTTCTTAAAACCCAAAAACGATTCTTTAACGCCCCGAAGGATCTCTCAATGACATTCCTAAGTGAAGAATGTTTATAGTTGAAAAGTTCTCTTGCTGTTGTTGGTCTCGCATTTCTTCTAAAATCATTTATATGATACCGATCACCTTTAATAGGTGTTAAAAGTCCTGGAGTTGATGCATACCCATAATCCACCACGTAGTATTTGCCTATAACAAAGCATTCAAGGTCTTAATCATGATACGCGATCACAGCAATTTCACGAGGACAATTAATCATTTTAAAGCAAACAATTACCTGGAGGGGGTCGGGGAAATTGTAGTGTGGGATCCTCGAGTGCTGATGCGAGCACCCGACAATCGTTGGCGGATCCTTCCCAATCAGCGTAGATAAATGTAAACTTCATATCAAACGAACACATGCACAATACGTTTTGAGGGGTAGTTCCCTTCCTACCTCTAAAATGGTTCCGTAGCGCAGCAGGTACTCTCGCATCAATATGAGTGCCATCAATGGCGCCCACGCACCCCTATCACAATTATCACAATCCAACATTAACCAACATTATAAACAAAATTCATGCTAATGGTGCAAAGCAAGAATAAAGAAGCATACCTTAAAGTAAGGCTTATGCTTAGGATCCATAAGAATCTCCAATGGAACAACATCAAAGGGAGGTGGTGCAATAATCTCCTTTGCAAGTTTTCGAACTGCTTTTAGAACTAAATTAAAGTACCAACTAATAATAGTTTGTTACGAACGCTAGAATCTCTCGATCAAGTCTCTATTGGAACCGCCATGACATATTAGATATAAGAAAATCCCAACTTGTTCATCTACTTTAAAATATCGATCGTCACCTAACCAACCTCTTGCAGTCAACAATCCACTTAGGTTGAGAAAAACATGCCTCTCCATTCTAAATGCTTCGTATTCTCTATCAGAATGTCCATGAATAATTTCCCCGCTCCATTGCACTCCTGGCAAAGCACTTTCCCTAATAGGTTCTATCGTGCACATAGCAATGTTCAGCATACCAAGACATAACCATGCCATAAGTATATGATAATAGTCATCATCAAAGTCTTCCCAACTTGGTTCATTTCCTCCAACCGAAGCTACCGCACTAACTCCTTCTATATTTCCTATAAAACAAAAGGCATCAATAGACGACACCACACGATATTGTAAGGTGAAAAGAGAGAAAGAAATGAAAGACGTTATTTGTTGACAAGTAAAGAAATCTAAATAATAGTCAATACATAACTACGCAATTCAATATCAATGAGGAAACTAGTCACAAAATAACCATAGTTGTGTAAAGAAAAAGCTAAGCTAGAATGTCTCAAAAACATAGGTCTTTTAATCTTATAAATCCACGTAGAAATCCATAACATATGCCAACATCTACTTAAATAGAATCAAGCACATAACGTCGCCATTCAAGGTTCCGTCGGGATGAAACCCTCTCTCGAAGCAGCATTCGTGGAACCATGATTCAAGGCTTTGGCATAAAGAGTCGGTTCCATGTTAGGCACACTTTTCGGGATGGCAATGAAGGCTTTCATGGAGAAGGGGTCTACAGGCTGTGGGGTTTATGAGGTGACAGATGTATACGATGATTGAGCCATTCTAAATTAGAGAGATTCTGAAATAGCTTTGCATGCACGGTCAAATTCATATGAAGTGCTCTTCTCCTCCTCTTCAAATTTGGAGTCCTATTCAACCCGTGCTTCTCGGGAACTGGGGCAGTCCTTGGTTTATCATCCGACCCTTGCCCGGTTTGGTGTTCATTATGTAACCCATCTTCCGACAGAGATTCTTGCACCCTTACTTCCTCCAGTGTACCTAATGGGACACTAATAGCAAATTCATCCCCAGCATCGTCCTCCGATGACATCCGATCTTGCACATTTCCCGATGCAAACCCTCCAGTAGCATATGTATCCCCAACCACCACACAAAGCTAGGGATACAAAGGAAACCCTTCCTTTCTCAATGTAGCCCATTCGGTATGTTCCTGCCCATTTTCAACAAGACATGCATCAACAAGTTCCAATAAACATACATATGAAGATAGAACAAAAATCCCAAAAGTCAGGCTATACCTTCACATGAGTCTCCCATAGAGTTTCAACCCTATCGTTTATATTGTCCTATCTAAATCCAGTTTGGTTAAGGAGCTTCTTGAAACCGCCATACAACTTCTTCGGTTTGAATGCCTTGTTCTTGAACTTGTCCATAGAATATTGGCACCCTATCTACTTATTGAACTCGCGCTGATTGTTATTCTACCCCGCTTTATTGAAGGTAGAGGTAGTTCGATTCCCCTTCTTAACCTCGTCTACCATCAAGCTTACCAATAATTGCGTTAATGGCTCACTCCACTTAGCAATGACCGTTTCTTTTTGGAATGCCATTTAATGTAAACCGATCTAGTATAACATGAGCCAAATCATTAAAATGAATTAAAACATTCGTTCAATCCATAGAGAACTTGCTTATGCGCATTTCATAATAATTAATCTGCTAAAACAGTAATTTTGAAGATCAAAAGTTGCGCATATCACTACCTTTGTTGACCAAATGCAATCCTTCCGGAGGGTATCACTTATATGATCCTATTCCTATTCAAGAAATTAGATAGAACGTAAAAAAAAAAAAATTATGTGCACAGAAAGCATGAAGCAAGAAGTTTCATTGCAAAAAGAGATGCCTGCATACATGCCATCCGATGCTCATTAAATCCCTACATACATGCATTAAACCACAGTAAGCATTATCAAGCAATCCAAGTTTAAAGTAGTTGAGCAAATTCGTCTATGTACACATAAGCTTAGTGACACTCGCACTAGAAATAAACATGAAAGAAGGATCTACAACAACCAATCTAAACAAAACATAATAGCATCAAACTGTCACAAGCTATGCTCAAGGCCAGCACCATTGTGTCTGACCCCGAGGGTTAGATAAATGAGTATCAATGTCCCAAAGCTTGACTTGCAATCGCAACAACAGGAGATTACTAAGGTCATAGAGATAGATCTACCGAATGGGGAAGAGTAGATATATCCCTTTCACCCGTATGTTCATCGTTTTAGGTGATAATATTTTGCATTGTGCATGTACTATTTGACTTGGTTCTCCATTGACGCTCACACAACTTAGCCAATCAATTAAGGTTTGCTATCCCATTCTAATGAGAAATAATTCTGTTCATGTCGCAAAACCTAGCGCAGTATACGTACTATTATGTTCAAGAAATGGAGCATATCGATGGCTCTTCCTATAACTTGGCAAAAGAACATTTATTAAATGGCAAATTTAACGGATAATGGGAACAATATAGAATTTCTATCTCATTACAGGTGAAAATTACACATGCACGCGTGCGAGCGCGCGCACACACACACACACACATATATATATATTTGGGGGGGGGGTAACGACTCTTTTAGGAAACTTGTTAAGCAACTAACCGACAAAGGTGCCCTTAAAATGCGGTGACATTTCCGGAGATGAAACAATTTCCTTAAAATATAGTGATATTTCCCGAGATCAAAATTTCAACGAAATCAATATACTTCTCATAGAGACTATGATCAACATCCTAGTAAATGCTTCTAGCCCCCAATAGGAGCCGCATGTTAGGTGACAGTGTTGCATGTCAACCAATTGTTTCCTTCCACCCTTTCTTTCGTCCGACTCTGTGTGATTCGAAATTTGCTACGTAGTCTTCTTCTAATTATGCAAGAGTTTCAGTTAAGCCTTTTGTTACCAAATTCTCCCCTTTCTACCTACGGTATTAGAGATAAGGAGTTGTAGAACGACAGCTTGAGTGTTAATGTGGTCTTTTGGGGACTGCTGGGTCTTATTTCATTAGAGTTCTCAAATAACTCTTTTGGAATATTTTTCTTTCGTAAAACCCAATTAGTCAGAGTACTACTAGGACATATTCATGTGTGAATGATGAATGGGAGCTATCAAATTGCATAATCAATTGAACAAAGATACCACAGCACTCGGAGGGAAAAAACCAACATACCCACACTTCGAAAACAACGTCCCAACCAACAAGAAAAAACGCACCGATCCTGTAGATTCGGGATGAGCTAAACAAGCTATACCATGTGAGAGAGGGGGAGAGAGACAAACTAGAATTCCACAAACCGCACGAAACCGGAAGCAAACAATACAACTAAGCACACATTAGTAGCAGAAATCACAAGAACAGGACTTGATGAAGATGAAGACGTACCAAGATTCCTCCACTTCAAAGCTTCAAATTTTACATGTCCTCGAAGACAAGGAGAAGAAACCCATCAAGATTTCTCTCCCAAATATCCAAAAGATGTCAAAGTTATGGCAGCTCCGACCTATGATTAATACACCAAAACCAAAATGAGGTGACGCTTAGAATCGAAAAATGCAGTGACAAAGGACGAACGCACAACCGCCGAGGTGAGAGGAAAGTGAAGCCTAATAGAGAGAAAAAAACCCTAACCTCACATATTTGACTTCCTTTGACACAAAAGATGAATCACAAATGAGAAAAGGTCGTCGGACGTGAGAATCGGGAGGTGACAGCGAAGGCGGAGATGGATGCATGGTTGAGAGTGACCGAGAACATTGTGGAGCGTCGATCGTAGAGAAACGTTCGACGTTGAAGAGGGAGAGAACTCGGGCGTTCACAGAAGAGAATAAGGCTCAAAATCTGATCGACAGAGAAGAGGAGTTCATGACAGAAGCCATTCCGGACCGAGAGAAGTGAAAATTTTTTTCTTCTTGAATGAGATTCAAAATCCGATTAGGCAAGATTTTTCACCGTAGAATTGAAAAACATAACCAGAAGTCAAATTTTTTATCAAACGGCTTTCTACTTCGATAAGGTTTTTATCAAACTCATTTCTCCGCCGATGGGCTTCTCGCAGAAAAATGAAAATTTTGAAGTGTTTTCATGCGAGCCCTTGGACAACGGCACTTTCTCCAAAATTTGCTTGAACTCAATTTTCAAAATGTTCAAATTTAACCAATCAAAGAGTGTTCGGTTCGACCACTTCGTGTAGAAGAAAACGACGGACAATGCCCGCGAGGAGTTGAAGAAATTACCTCTTCTTTTTGCATCTCGCTTTTGTTTTGCTTTTGCTGCATTGCATTGGAGGGTCAAATTATCACATAGCAAAAAAAAAAAAAAAAGAGAACAAAAGATGAAAGAGCTAAGGAGAAATCCCTTTTCAACATGAGAATATTTTATCAATTTTTTCGATCTATGTGGCTTGCCGACGCGCTAATCAGCATTGATAGCTCATACGAAATCGTCTACATGTTTTGCCTCACATATAAACCCTAATTCAACAATCAAGCCATTTCCCAAATTCTTCGAATCATAATCGATTTCCCCCAAAATTAAGAGCTAAATCTTGCAATGGGGAGCAAGAGTAGGACAAGCGGCTCACAATTTGTTTCGACAAAGCGAAGCTCTAGGTAAATATTACTTGTGTTGACGGGGTTAGAAATTCAAGAAGAGCATCTTCGATTCGGTTGAATCTCATGAGAAGATTTGATGGCTCAGAAATTCAAGGCTCAAAGTGCAAATATTTCAAATGGATCGATGTGAAATTTTCAAGTCAAGCAACAGAGGTGATCTTGAATCTACCCGAAGAACGACATGGACCTTCACATACGCCTGGGGGTGGCCACGGTTCGGAACCGGCCGGTTTCGGTTCATGAACCGGCAATTCCAATTTGTGGCCACCCTCGAACCGGAACCGTCCCCTTAAGGGGCGGTCCCGGTTTCGATTCGGAATCGGCGATTCCGAGCCTATTCAAGGGCTGGTTCCAATTTTTATATTTAATTTTTAAATAATAAATTATGAAATAATAAATAATAAATTATCAAATATAAATTATAATCAAATTATATATTGTAATCAAATTTGGGGGGAAAAAGGGATGGGAAAGGAGTTTGAACTTAATAAATTATCATTAAGCGCCTACATATCTTCTTAGAGATAGAAGAATCAAAGCCCGTATAATTTTTTTACCTTTGATAACCCTAACTTACCTCATCGTCAATCATCGCTACCCATTCCAAGAGTCGTGGAGGTGGTATTTCCATCATCATCATCAAAGAATTTGGCTTCTGTGTTGTAATCCATCTCTTGTTGTCGAAATTGAGCATTTATCCAATCACCGAGACAAACTTGAGCCTCCACCAAATCCGGATATAATCTTGAGCGTTGGTCGTCCAAAATTAATGCTCCAGAATTAAATGCTTGTTCAACTGTAACTATTGAACAAAGGGTTACTAAAATCTGTCTAGCGATGAGAGTGGGGGTTGGGAATTAGGTTGAATGACTCTTCCACCACTCTAGAATTAGAAAATATGTGTCTTCGGATTCACCAAACTCAAAAGAAATGGTCAAATAGGTCTTTATTTCGGAAATATTACATGTTGCTTCCTTTGATCTTTTTTGCCTACTCAATAGCATTTTGTACCCTCTACTAATTCTACTATCTTCCCCACTTTGTACGTCACTAGGTTGGAAAGATCCACTATCACCTAAATCATATCTATTATAAAATTCACTATACAATGCTATTATTGCGTCTTTAACCTCTGCTTATATAGTTCTAACATTTACCGTTTCATTCAAATGTAAACATTCATAATAGCTATTCAGATAATCACCTAAACCATCTAATTTCATACGTGGATCGAAAACAAAAGCAACCAAACAAATAAGAGGAATTTCGGTATAATAAAGCAGCCATTTTGCTCGCATTACTATAATAGTCAAAGCTAATTGATCACCTTTTTCATATTCTTCAGAAACACCAGCAAAATTAACACAATCTATTAAAAATAAATGCATGGTAGGATAATAAACAACATATAAACTATAAGTTGCATCGTTAAAAACTTTTAAAAAATCTAATTTTTTTTTTTGCAAATATCCCATTCTTGTGGGAATAAATTAATTTTGGAAACATTATTCGAAATAAACACATATAATAAATTCTTTATAAACAAAAGATTAAGCAACTCATAGGTAGAATTTTAACGAGTGGGAACATCTTTTGAAAATTTTTTTAGTGTTCTTTTATTTGCTTTACAAAATCTACCCCATTCTTTCATAACTTGAGGATGTTTCCATAAAAAATTGAATTGTTTTCTTTATTGGGCTAAAAAAAGTATCAAGAGTTCATAAATCATATTGTACACATAAATTTAAAACGTGGCAATCGCATCTAATGTGAAAAAATTATCACTAAAAGCAAGTTTACAAATCTATGGAAGCGGCATTTGCCACAGCATTATCAAAATCAACTGAAAAAATTTTATTAATAAAATTGTATTCTTTAAAACTTGCCTAATTACTCTATAAATATTATTGGCCGTATGCCTATCATCAAAAACTCGAAATGCAATAACTCTTTTTTGAATGTTCCAATCGTCACCTATCAAATGGCATGTGATACCGATATAATAATAAGTTTGTTAAGGATCACTCCAAATGTCGCTATCTATATGCACACGTCTATTGAAATTCATAAAAAAAAATTCAAATCTTTTTTTTTATAAAGCCCAAAAATTTTCCATGTAAGAGTATTGCTCGAAACGAGTTTTGCTTGAGGAGTACATACAGTGTTTATAAAAAATTAAAACGAAAATTTTCACCAACATTAAATGGTCAACGATCAATGGCAGCTTATTGAGATAATATTTCTTTATAAATTTGTTTATTGTAACGAAACAAAAGGACGAGTGTTAGGATTGGCATATCCGGAAATTTGTTGTTGGTTGGTGTCGATCCCCTCTTGCATTGCATGTTTTGACCTCAAATGCCATTTAAATGTTTCATTGCCGCCTTCACCTGTAAAATTGTATGTTGTCTCTAAATATTTACATTTTACTTGATACTTGTGTTCACCTAAATATTTCTTCGTGATGTGTTTCTATATGTTGGATGTACCCTCCCGTTTCGGCTCATGTGTTGTCGACATTTCTTCGATACCGGTAGGAGGATGAAAACTTTCTTGCATTGGGACATGCTCGACGTTGGGAATAACGTTGATATTATCATCCCCATCTACCCAATATTAAAAATTAGGATCATATTCATGAGGATGAGGATAATTGGATTCCCCCATCCGCATCACGCTCTTTCCCTTGTCACCAGATTTGCTTCTACTTGCCATTTTTTTTAGAGAATTGAGCGGAAAACGGATTCAGAAAATTGAGAGAATTGAGCCGAGATTGAAAGAATTGAGAGCATTGAGGGGATTGAGAGAATTGAAAGAATTTGAGAGAATTTGTGAGAAAAAATGAAAGAGGGGGAGGGGTATTTATAGAGATTTATGATAGTTTTAATAAATTAAGAAAAAATAAAAAAATAAAAAATCCGTTCCAATGCAATGGTGGGTTGCGGGGCAACGGCTCTTTCCCCAATTTTCTTTTAAAGGATTAAAGTTGTTGGGCTTATGCCCAATAGCTAATTGGCTGGTTCGGAATCGGTTTCGGGCCGGTTCCAAAATTGGTTGAATCTTAATCGGCCCATGAGAGCCGGACCGGTTCCGAGCCCAAACCAGCCCGTGGCCATCTCCGACCTATGCTAACGGACGATGCCGACTGAGTGCAAACAAAAATGAAGGGTTTAGCATTTCTGGCAACCACTTGAAGAAAGAAGTTTCGAGGATGAAGAAGGAAAGGCTCCATTGAGTGTTGGTTGTGTTCTTGTCGCCCTATTTGGCTTATTTTATGCTCAAATTTAAAGCAAGTGATGAGAAGGAGATTCTCAGTCTACCACTTGCGAAGATCAAAGTGTGTTCTTGTATTGGGGTAATGAAAGTTAGTTATTGTCTTGTTTTTGTATTGGAAATGTCGATCTGCTACGATGAGCAGTTATTTGAGTGCCAAATATTATTAAGAGCAATCGCTTGTGGTTTTCAACTTTTTAGTAAGTGATATGCTGATTACAAGCTAACAAAGAAGCGGGAGGACCACTTTTTTTTATATTGACGGCCAAATTTTTGCCCAAAAATCATTTTCTCCTACCAAAAATATTTTTACACATTCCCATGAACAATTGATTTATGGCAAAATGCCATGATGGTGCAATAGCTCATACTAGCACCGAGTGTTCAGATATTCAAATCGAAGTGCCCTCGGGACACCGGTTAACCGAATTCATGTCTTAAAATTCAACGTTTTCACCCTCCATTTAATCAAAATGCAATCTTTGTCGAGACATTTGTTCAAACTTCTCCCAGGCTCCGGCAATCTTTGAACAGCACGACAACCGATTCGACCATGTCGCTGCTTATCGATGGTTCCGCTCATTCTAAGGCTTGGGTCTTGCCGGTTCCTTGACTCGACGGCTGTCGCAACCTAAAATCCGAAAACTCTAGGCTAATAGATTATCAGGTTAATCATTTAACTAACCTACCCGAACTCTCTCAAGTTCATACCAAATCATAACTTAATATGCAAAGATATTTGATTGGAGTGGCCACTAATAGTTTTTGGTAGGTCGATTAGAAACCTAAGTAAATTAGCGAGAGAACTAAATTACTTCTACGAGCCAGAAATTCTAAGTCTAGGTACTTGATTACGCTAGATCACTCTAATGCCCTTTTGGTATCATTTTATTTCATGAAAATGAATTTTGTCAAGCAACATTAATTGATTTTAACCTAAGTCACAAACAAAGGTCATCATGCGGGTGCACAATCAATCAATGAACATCTAGAAATCAAATAAACTCGGGGAGCATGCGTCACGTAATCCAGTGTTTCTTTCTTTTTTAATTTTCTTTTTTATGAATGCATATGATATATGAATTCTACACTAAATGATGCAACATCGTGATGCAAATGCAAAACTAAGCTAGATGGCATGCAAATTAAATTTGCACGAGCGATGTTATAGTCTAATTAAACCGATTACTTGACTTACGAATTAATTGAAGACCTAAACATGCAAATTCTGTATGATCTAGACCTAGCATGCAAATGCCATAGCAAGTTCATTTTATTTTATTTTTTTTTGTATTTTCGGATTAATGAATGACCGTAAATAAAACTATGCCTAAAGATAATTATCTTGCATATTTTAGGGTTTAAGTTTGCCTAATCCCTAACATATTAAAGATAAATTATTTTAGACATGAAAATCAATTCAAATATGCAGATTCTATCCTAGAATGCAAATCTAAATTAACTTATTCTAAAAATTAAACATGCAAATATCTAGATTATTCTAATTCTAAGATGCAATTTTTATCTAAAATGCAATGCAATATCTTTAGAATTTTAAATATCACACACGAGAATATTCATTCTAAAGATATTATGCCAATCAAATCAAGTGGATATATTAACCAATTTTTGAAAATATTTCGAGAATGTTTGAGTCAATTTTTAATTTGTAATCCTACGATTAATAATTGAACTCAAATCCTTGCTCGTGTGGCAAGTTACGGATTAGGAGATTTTCCTAATCAGTCACATTTTGAAAGATTTTCGATATCTTGAGTATCTTCAAGAAATTTTCAAAAATAGATTTTGAAATAGATTTTATTCCAATCAAATCTTTCAAACTAGGCAAGTCATATATTGCACAACAAAAATCCATCAATTCAGGTAATCAAATATTGCGATATTCTAAATCAACCAACGAAATTTTAAGATATACAATCTAACATTCAATCCATGCAAAGTAGGCAAAACAATATTTAATATATTCGAATTAGAAAATAAACCTAATACCACAAGGATGTTCTCCAGTTTGAATTTGCTCTGAAAAATTGCGATCCAAAACTTGGACTGATCGGCTCGGTACGGAAGCTCATGTGATTCGGTGATCGCAAATTTCTTTGGAAAGACTTGGGAATCGCTTCGATGACGATTGTATCTTTTTGATTTTGCAAAATATTCTGACCTAACCGAATAGATCCGCTCAAATATTTTTGTTCCAACCTCCAGATTATTATTATTTATTTATCTTTTTTTTTATAAAAAAAATCAATTCCGGTCTCCGCGTGATCTCTTTGCAAACCAACAAATCTGATCAAATCCCCTTCTCTAACAGCTTCTCTGCCCACTTCCTCTTGATTCACGCCCCTTTTATTTTCTTCTCCTTTTTTGTTGTCCTCCCATGCATGAAGATATGAAATCTGCTAATAACCCTCCCTTTCCAAAATATCTGAAGAATTAAGCTCAAAACTATCCATTCAAATCCATCGTCCTTCAATTTAGGTTCGTCTTTGCAGGTTTCGTCGAGAAAACTTAAGTCTAGATCATCCACCATTGGTCCAATAAAAATGTAAATTTATGCGTGCTAAAAAAAAAATAAAATAAAATAAGTGTAAACTATATGCAAGATGATTTAATTATTTTTGTAGGGACTAAAGTTAGCCCCTAATTTTTATGTAACAAAATAAGAAATTAAAATTTAGGTGTCAACAACAGCGAGTACGAGATTGTAAAGCGGAACGAATGGAGAAGACTGCCATGACCATTAAAGCAGAAGCTGCTTTCATGCCGCATATAGAAGGGATACACACAAAAAGATGCTGCATATTATCACCACAGCAAAATATCCAGTAAAAGCACACATGCACGGTATAATCTCAAGTTCCTTCAATTCCAGCAGTAGATACACACATCTGGAAACATGTTTTGGCGAGACAAAACACCCCCTCCTCTTTGTGTCGAGGGAATTTGGATCAGCTGGTAGTTTGTTCTTGAGTGGAGTCAGAGGGAGATGGCTCGAGCATTGCATGCTCTTGGCCGGCCTTAAGCACGCAAGATGGCAGTTGTTCCATGTCGGAAACTTGTTTGCCAAGACCGTTTGCTTCCTTTTCCCTTGGAACTGGGATGCCAGTTGGATTCTGCATATTTTTCATTTAGAACATTCCAAGGCCCAAGAGTTTGTCATACACAAGCTTGTGATACATAAATGGGAAAAAGAAAAAGTAAAAAAGAAACAGGAGAGGTGAATACTGCTACCCGTCTTAGGAATTGTATTAAAGATAAACAAGCTAGGAATGGAAATAGGCTATGCAATTTCGAATGCATATTCATACATATCATTGCGATGTTGAGTTTCAAGAAAAATTGGGTTTTAAATAACTGACATTCTCAGAAAGTCAAGGAATCAAAGGCCTACACAAGAAATGGTCACCAAGTAAAGCAGAAATGATATATAAGAGCAATCACAGCAAAAATCGGGTAAAAGACACGGTCAGTTATCTGTTTGAGTCAATATGTCCAGCAGAACCAGAAGAATGTAGAGAAGACAGTACGACATACCCCGAGCTCAAGGAAAGTGAAAGCCTGATTATCTGCTCCAAGATAAATCTCTACGACTCTTCTTCAATCTGCCAGGGTAGCTTCCTTCACACCCTTGAAGCGTGGTGATAATGTTCCCAGCATTTTCCTTCAATGCTTCCACTTCACTCATACCTCCATTTGTTCATCAGATCCGTCGCTAGAAGCATCACAACTCTCCTTCAATCCCACTGCTGGGTCATTAGGTGCCCGGTTTTTGGTCACCTGGAGTTGTGCCACTTTCGTCTCTTTTGTCTCGGTTGAAACCACCGCGCTTTTGGTTCGTGATAAGGATTTTGCGTTCAGCTCCGACAGGATTTGATTGCCAACTGCAAACTCAGGTGTATTCTTCAAAATCTCTTCGGTAAGAGTCTTCCCAAGCGGGTCTTTGTTAATCATCATGATGGGAGTCTTGATCACCTGTGTCCGAACCCATCGATTTCACCACTCCAGAGTCCTCATCGGCTAATGTCCCCAGCAACCTCGTAGCAAAGCCACTCCATTCGCCATTCGTAGGCCTGTTTTCATTGCCATCTCCATTCCTCAACTGAGACTCTATTTCCTCTAACCGTTTTCTCAGCATTTCAACTTCCTCTTGCTGCTGCAGTATCTTCTCCTCCATTCTCCTCCTCTCCAATTCTACAAACTCATCAGCCATTGTCTGACATTCAGCTAATTTCTTTTCCAACTTGGTTTTAAGAACATGTATCCGCTCATTCACCTTCACGTTCATCTCCTCCTTGCTTGCGCCAGATACTTTCCCTTCCGCTAGCTGGATTTTCGTTCTCAGGGATGCGACCTCGTGTTCCTTCTTGAGGAGCTCTTTGTGTGCCTCATTGCGCTCTTTTTTCTCGGAGATTGTTCTCCATTTGCAGCTCGCAGATGAACTGGTCCATTGCTGCGATCCTCGACAAGTTCCCTCACTCCAATAACTCTTCAGTTAAAGATTTTGCTACAAACCTCCCTAGCAACAGCACATTCCACTAACAATTGATTTCACGATTCAACACAGGCCTTACACAAACCACAAGTGTCATTTATGCCAGCGCAGCACCTCTCCGTTCTGTCCTTTGTTGAGATTCTGTTCAATGCTCCAAGCTAACACATGAAACTAAACTTTGGAATGGTTGCAGTAAAATCATACTGCCACTCTCCTTGCCGAACTACTTATGCTGTTCCATGCACCTATTAACTGAGAATATCTTTGAACAAGCTGCCTTCCAAACACCACCTGATCAGCCGGCCATGGATGAGGAGAACGCACCACAGAGCGAATTGAATCGAGGCCAATTCCTCCAATCTTGCAATTGGCTGCACACACAGTTTCCATCATTAAACTACACATGCTACTTCAGCTTGCAATGAAAGAAAACCCTGAATCATAAACCGTCGAGCGGAAAAAAATTTGAGTATGCTGTGGATCAAATCATAAGAAGATGCTTTCAACATCTCAAACAGCATGTTGAACAAGGGGCTTCGTCTCTGCCCTGAGTTTAAGAAGCTTCCTCCAAATATAAGGGGAAGAACCAGAGGAAAGAATTTGCCAAAAGCTCTTGTATTTTGAACAGAAGCAATCCAACAAGGAACGGAACAGCATCCGCAAGCGACAGCAATACGAGCTTCATGACGACAGCTATTAATTCATGATGACAGGTTGCATTTCCATGTCTTCATTACAGAACCGGACCACAAAAAGTGCGCTACAGTAACTTTTATAGCCTTAATCCGTAAAACAAGCACAATGCACCTGTGTGATACAATGCTATATAGACAGAACCACCAAGTAGTAACTTGCGAGCAAAGGACAAGGGACGCAGTCTCTTGGACAAGCTTGTGCTCGAGCAGCTCGGTTTTGAGTTGCGACTCGCGCTCGGCAGAGGTCCTCAAAGAGGCAGCAGAGCTCAGAGATGTCCGTCGGGCGGAGCTGGAATAGGGCAAAGGGCTTTTTGCATATCTGGTTTTTATTCGAAGCTGTTTGTACCAAATTAATCAAGGTCATGTTACTGGTTTTGATTGACTGGCAAAGAAAAAACTGAAGCAACAAGCGCGTCCCTACCCGAGTGTGTCTGCAACATGTCAATCCATTTCCGTTATTGACGTAAGAAGGTAATAAGATCCCGTCTCATCACCGTCTTCCTTCATCCTAGCGAAAATAATCAAGGATCGACCGCTGTGAGCACACGAGTGCACATTCAGAGCGCGTCATTTTGACTTCGCTCCCTTTGCATTTCGAGTCTGTGAGTATGAGTTAAGTAGTATGTCGACAACAAGGAGAAGTTGAGTATTTCGTATCAAATCCAACCCCCATCCTTCTCATGGTCCCAAATGCAATGTAATGATATCCCTTTGCAAGCTTGTTGTTGCAACAGTTACGGAGCAAAGTGGGGCAGCATCCCAGTATTCGCTCTTGCGAAATGTTGAGGACGCACAGGACTTACCGAGACGCCTACTATCTACCAGCTTCGGCTCACCTTCCAAGTGGGCCTCCAGTGCAACGAAGCATGTGAGGCAGCACCGCAAATCAGCTGCATCTGCTGATGCCCCACCTCAAGAATCATGGCGCTCCACCCGACATTCTAGAGTTAACCAGAATTCGGCTGGGTCTCGGGGTAGAGACGCCCTAACATGATGCCATGCCATCTTGGTGTTCAAGCAATCACAGAGGAGGAAATAAAAGGGTTTATCGAGTGGTGAGTCAAACAACATCGATCAAACAGAATAACCCGCAAAATAGTGTACCGGTTGGATTACTATGATGTCCAGATATTCAATGCAAGGAATCAGATATATACACTGGACCTCCATCAGATATGATGTACTAATGACATAGCAAGAAAATTAACATCAGGTATAATAAATATCACGCACTAATTTCCAGCTTTATGTTCAAAATTCCTAGTTATTCAAAAGCCAAGTCAGAATTATGATGCTGTTCACTCAGATACTTCCTAACCCAACGCATTTCACCTAGTATGAGGCGAGACGATCTCAAGGAGAGCCGAATTCTACTGGACGCCATAGCTCACCAGGTCACAGTCATCAGCTAGCCTTCTTGGCCCATAAGCAAAATCATGGAATTTGGCCAGCACACTCCTTATTCTTTACTTCCTTGACCGTGTCAGACATGGAAACCTGAAGACCAACAGTCTTACAATTCCCGCACTTGACAAATGTCTGAAATGGAGCAGAGGGAGATACCAATTGTAAGACAGAGCCATCCGCAATGTCGTAACAAGCTAAGATCTTGTGATCCTCAAGCTGCTTCCCCTGATAGACCATATGCATACTCATGACCTGTGCAGACATCATTGCTCCGACTATTCCTTTGATATCACGCACGGAGTACCAAAGTTTAGCACTTAATGTGACTCTGCGACCAGACATGTCCACAATAACCGACAGATGATCTTTGGGATGGGGAACCAAATGGAATGTGGGCTCTTCGTGCAGCAAGTCGAGGGAAGCGAGGTTCCTGTCCTCTGAAAGCACCTGTCCAGCGAAGAGCAGATCAAACTCATCCGGCGCAATCCCTTCCTTGGCTTGAATGATCAATTTAACATCTTGGATGGTATCCCGAAGCCTCGCTTCAACCGGCAAGTTTTTCTTAGCCGATAAGATGTGGACATTTACTGTCATCCTAGCCGAGTCCTGAGTCTGAGGGATGCCATGGAGCGCGGGGGGACAGTGGATTCCATAATCAACTAGTCTTTTTCCATCTTCGAGACGACTGCCTCCAAAAAAGAGCTGCAGACTATGTGCATCGATTTGTTCCTTGCCCTGAATCAATCCTTTGGTCTGCTCCACTGTTGAATTTATATTAGCTTTCAGGGCCACTGTCTTGGCTATCTTGAAGTATAGATTTACCTATGGCACCCAGAAACATATGGGGTTCCAAAGATGACAGTAAACCCCAAAAAAATCAACATCAATACAATGAACAAAGTCAGAAAAACCCAAAAGAACCGAGAAATATTTGGGTATCTGTTTTGAACAGCAAGTGCTCGAAACTAGACCGTCACAAGCCTATCACAAAGCCTCTGAACTTTTTCCCAAATAAATTTAACCACTGGAATGAAACTAGACCTTCACCAAGCAATATCTTAAATGGAACAGGAAAAAAAAAAAAACTTGATCGCACTGATTTTCGGGTTTCGACAAGGAGTTTCACCCAAAAGATGGTTCTCTTCCACTACATGTTTTTCTCAAGTTTTCCTCCTTCAGGCTCATCCGGTTCAGCAAATAGGGGAAAGACATAACGCGTCCCCACTTTTCGTCGAAAGCAAGAATCTCGAAACCCTACTGGAACTACCAAGAAATCGAGAACCAAAAAAAGAAAAAAAGAAAAAAAAATGGTTCTTTTACACTAAATCGTCTTGTTCTTCTCAAGTTTTCCTCCTTCAGGCTCATCCGGTTCAGCAAATAGGGGAAAGACATAGCGCGTCCTCACTTTTCGTCGAAAGCAAGAATCTCGAAACCCTACTGGAACTACCAAGAAATCGAGAACCAAAAAAACGACGAACGAACATGAGACCCCAGAGAGAGAGAGAGAGAGAGAGAGAGAGAGAACCTCTTCTTCTTCTTCAGAATTTGGAGACACGGAGCATGGAAGTTGAGAAGGCGAAGCAGTCATTGAAGCAGAACGACGAAGCCTCGTCAAGTCCCTCTCCTCGCTAGGCACTGCGGATCAGATTGGCTCCACGGAGAGGAAAGTACTTGCCCTGCGCCTTGAACAGAAAAGAAAAAGATAAGAAAAAGATAACAATCCCTGAGCAACCGGGCCGGTCTATCCAGGAATCGGACCAGTTTTTACTGTTTTAGGTCTGAAACTGGACCGGTATTTAGGGCAACCGTGTCGGCCGGTTCCCACCGAAGTCGGCCCGATTCCGGATGTCAAATTGAAGAGCCACTTAAGAACCAGACCGGCCTGCCGATTCCGATCTGCGTTCCGTGTTTATAGTCAACGTGCCTAACCTGCCTATTCTCCGTTGGAAACAAGGTGCGTCTCAGTGACACAAATATTTTGTTCTACTCCCATGTATGTTCGTCTCGAGTGGCGTCAGAGGGATATGGTTCGAGCATTGCCTGTTCTTGGCCGGTCTTAAGCACGCAAAGATGGCGGTTGTTCCGCTTCCACGCCGGAAGCTTGTTCGCCAGGAACGTTGCTTCAATTAGTAAGTTAGAACTTTCTGAGGTCCAAAAGTTCGGTCATGCATAATCATGTGACATTCTTTGTGTCGCGGTCGATGTTTCAATTCCATAAACCAAACCTGAAGACCAACTAATTAATTGACCCGCCTGGTCCATCATCCATAAATATTAAGTCAAATCTCCATATTGTTCATGATCATTAATCAGAGCGAAACATAAACATGGGGGAAAAAACATAAAAAGAAGCCAAGAAACATAACTGCAAGCTCTGGTGTAATTCTTCAAAATCTCTTTGGTAAGAGCCTTCCCAAGCGGGTCTTCTTTAATCATCGCAGGGATCGACGTTCTCTGACTGACCCTCTTTTCTCTGTTAGTGGTGCTCCAAATGTGTTGGAAAAGCTCCCTGTAGTTCACTTCCCCGCGCAGTGTGAATATTTTTGGGATCTTTATGTTAGAATTATCCTAACGTGGTCTGTATTAATTAAAACTAATATATGAGTTAGTCTACTAAAGCATGACATATGTTCTTAATATATATAATATGGGCTGGCTTAGTGTAGGCCGAAGAGGCACGACCCGTGATGAGAGAGTCTATGCCGAAACATCTATAAAAGGCACAAGTCCCCCCTTCTAGCCAGTAGTGTCAGAAATTTTCAAAACCCATTAGTGTCAGAAATTTTCAAAATGCACATCTTTGTTCTGTGATGGTTCTCTCATTGGCCAACGACAAATCAAAAGGAATAGAGGGAAAGACTTGGTCTGGTGGATCATCGACGTTCCGCATCAAGACATGTTTGCTAATCCCATTCTATATAGCATGTGTGTTTCTACTTCTGGTTATGGCAATCTTATGCATCTTAGAATTTCGTGGTATTAACATTTGGTATTAGGGCCGCCTAACCGAGAATAGAAACCATTCTGTCATGATCCGTTTCGAATATTTTCGTTGGAAGAAATCTATTTATGATTACACATTCGGATTCCTCTCGTGGATACGAGAAAAATGAATGGTTGCACGCATCCGGGGGACGACGAAAACCGCCGCACGCGCTCACACCCGCCCCGGCTATGGCGGCGCCCAACGATCACCGGCGAACATTATTGTTCAGGCCAATTTTGTACATTTTCATTTGGTGAAATTTAGTTTTGAATATATAGTCTAATAGGGCTTGTCAAGACGGTCATTTTGAGTGGTCGACCGTCACCGGAGGTTGTTGAAAGATCGCGCATGTGCCCACGACGGGCGTGCGCGTGGGCTTCACGCGCGTGAAGCGTTGCAACGGTTGACTTCAGTCAATCGTTGCATTGACATCATCATGACGTCGGTGACCCGGACCAGACCCATTGACCGAACCCGATCCGTTGACCTGACCTGACCAGTTGACCAACCTGCCAGTTGACCGACCGAACCCATTGACCGGTTGGGTTTGGTCCGACCAGTTTGACCGGGTTAGACTGTTGACCGGCCCCACCGTAAACCGATCGTCATTGCCATTTCCATTCCTCAACTGAGACTCTATTTCCCCTAACCGTCTTCTCAGCATTTCGACTTCCTCTTGCGGCTGCAGTATCTTCTCATCCACTCTCCCCCTCTCCAATTCTACAAACTCATCAGCCATTCTCTAACATTCGGCTAATTTCTTTTCCAGCTCGGTTTTAAGAACATGTATCCGCTCATCCACCTTCACGTTCATCTCCTTTTCGCTCGCGCCACGTACTTTTGCTCTCCATTTGCAGCTTGCGGATGAGCTGGTCCATTGCTGCGATCCTCGACAAGTTTCCTCACTCGAATAACTCATTCAGCATAAGATTTTGCTACAAACCTCCCTAGCCATTGATCTCACGATTCAAGACAGGCCTTACACAAACCACAAGTGTCATTTATGCCAGCGCAGCACCTCTCCGTTCTGTCCTTTGTTGAGATTCTGTTCAATAGACCAAGCTAACACATGAAAATAAGCTTTGGGAGTTAAATCATACTGCCACTTTCCTTGCTGAACTTCTTATGCTGTTCCATGCACATATTAACTGAGAATTTCTTTGAACTAGCTGCCTTCCAAACACCACCTGATCAGCCGGCCATGGATGAGAGGAGAACGCACCACAGAGCGAATTGAATCGAGGCCAATTCCTCCGATCTTGCAATTGGTGCCACGCACACAGTTTCCATCATTAACTACACATGCTACTTCAGCTTGCAGTGAAAGAAAGCCCGGAATCATAAACCGCCGAGGGAAAATTTTTTGAGTATGCCGTGGATCAAATCATAAGAAGATGCTTTCACCATCTCAAACAGCATATTGAACAAGGGGCCTTCGTCTCTGCCCTGAGTTTAAGAAGCTTCCTCCTAATACAAGAGGAAGAACCAGAGGAAAGAATTTGCCAAAAGCTCTTGTATTTTGAACAGAAGCAATCCAACAAGGAACGGAACAGCATCCGCAAGCGGCAGCAAGACGAGCTTCATGATGACAGTTATTAATTCATGATGACAGGTTGCATTTCCATGTCTTCATTACAGAACCGGGCCACAAAAAGTGCGCTACAGCAGCTTTTATAGCCTTAATTGGTAAAACAAGCACACTAATCCAGTGTGATACAATGCTACATAGACAGAACCACCAAGTAGTAACTTGCAAGCGAAAGACAAGGGACGCGGTCTCTCAGACAAACTTGTGCTCGAGCAGCTTGGTTTTCAGTTGCGAGTCGCGCTCGCAGAGGTCCTCAAAGAGCCGGCAGATCTCGGAGATGCCCATTGGGCGAGGCTGGACCAGGGCGGCGGACTTTTGGCATATCTGGTTTTTATTCGAAGTTGTTTGTACCAAATTAATCATGGGTCTATTACTGGTTTTGAATGACCGGCAAAGAAAAACAATGAAGCAACAAGCACGTCCCAACCCGAGTGTGTCTGCAAGACGTCAATCCATTTCCATTGTCGACGTAAGAAGGTAACAAAATCTTGTCCTCATCACCGTCTCCCCTGTTCATCCTAGCGAAAATAATCATGAATCGACCGCTTTAAGCATACGAGTGCACATTCAGAGCGCATCATTTTGACTTCGCTTCCTCCGCATTTCGAGTCTGTGAGTATGAGTTAAGTAGTATGTCGACCCCAACAATAGAGTATTTCATATCAAATCCAACACCCATCCTTCTGAAATCCCAAATGCAATGTAATGATATCCCTTTGCAAGCTTGTTGTTGCCAACAGTTAGGGAGCAAAGCAAGGCAGCAAGCCAGTACTCATTCTTGCAAAACATCAAGGACGCAGAGGACTCGCCGAGACGCCTTCCATCTACCAGCTTTGGCTCACCTTCCAAGTAAGCGTCCAGGGCAACGAAGCATGTGAGGCGGCACCCCAAATCAGCTGCATCTGCTGATGCCCCACCTCAAGAATCATGGCGCTCCACCCGACATTTTAGAGGGAACCAGAATTCGGCTGGGTCTCGGGGTAGAGACGCCCTAACACGATGCCATGCCACCTTGGTGTTCAAGCAATCACAGAGGAGGAAATAAGAAGGTTTATCTGGTGGTGGATCAAACAACATCGATCAAACAGAATAACTCGCAAAATGAAGTTCTGCTGAGATTACTACGATGTCCAGATATTCAATGCAAGGAATCAAATTTATACACTGGACCTCCATCAGACATGAAGTACTAATGACATCGCAAGAAAATTAACATCAGGTATTTTATGTTCAAAATTCCTTGTAACTCAAAAGCCAAGTCAGAACTATGATTCTGTTCATACAGATACTTCCAAACCTTTCAAAATTCCTTGTAACTCAAAAGCCAAGTCAGAACTATGATTCTGTTCATAAAGTTACTTCCAAACCCAATGCATTCATCTAGTATGAGGCGAGATAATCTCAACCAGAGCCGTATTCTCCTGGACGCCATAGCAACAGAGGTGATCTTGGAAATACTCGAAGAACGACATCGACCCCGACCTACACTAACGGATGCATTGAACGATGCCGTCGACCAAAAAAAAAAAAAAAAAGAGGAATGATGCCGACTCAATGCAAGCAGAAATGAAAGCTCTTAGCATTCCCGAGTGATCATTTGAAGGAGGAAGCTTCAAGGACAAAAAGTGGAAGAAGGTTCTATCGAGTGTTGATTGTGTCGCCGTCGTCTTATTTTGCTTAATTTACGCTCTAAATGTAAACTAAGTGATGAGAAGAAGATTCCCACTCTACCATAGTTGAAGATCAATGAGGCATGTTCTTGTACTGGGGTAATGGAAATGTTGATATGCTAGGATGAGTGGTTATTTGAGAGTCAAAATATTGTTAATTAAAAGCGATTATATGAGTGCCAATTATTATTGAAAGTGATCGCTTGGGTGCTAGTCATTGTTAAGAAAATTTTCACTTGTGAGTGAACATGCTGTTTACGAGCTTACAAAGAAGCATGAGCACCACTTAGTTTATATGGACGCCTAAATTTTATGAAACGCCATATAAACTTTGATATTATGACAGATCCGTCTTTATGGAACGAGACAGTCTCTCCAATCAAATTGATTTACTTTTCAGATTTACTTGTGCTATTTTATTTTTTGGTCTGAATTTACTTGTTTTATTTGCTATGCGGGATTTCAAAATGAAGATTTATGTTCCGACAAGGAAAAAAAATTATGTAGGCATTTGGCACTATTTTCTTGAAATCTACTTGCCCCAAAAAAGGGGGAATGGAAGCCCCAAGGATCTGAGTGTGACTAGGCAAGCCCTGGAGGTCAGATTGCAATGGTGAGAGCAAGATGGGGCAAAAATGCAAATTACTAAAGTCGGGGACCCAATTCACAAATATCACAAAATTTGCCCCAGCCTTAAATCATCATTTTGACCCCTAATTAAGTTTCAGGTTGAACTAAGGTTAGGTCGAATTGGTCAAACCAAGCCAAACGGACCAAAATCAGGCGTTCTCGGGCAAGAAAATGCCCCAATTTTGAGGGACTCGCAAAATTGGGCAAAGCAGCTTGCAAAGCATGGTCAGAGGCTTAAATTACCACACACCAGCTTTCGAATTGACAAGAAATTTCAGCCAAATTGATGGATCGAAGAACTCAAAACAGCTGCCAAAACCCAAAATTCCCTCGAAAATCGCGTTATTCACTGGTAGGAGTAGAAACCCGGGAATTCTTTCAGTGTTGTAGGTAGATGGTCACTGGCGAGGGAATTCTTTCAGTACAAAGGAACCAACTCCTAGGCCCCTTTGGAGGATAATTTCTTGGCTTCCTGGTTCCGAGAAAACAGATACAACAATTAGGAAGCAATCACGGAGGAGGAAACCAAATGGTCTTTTCCCGTGGTGGTTCAACGAGAACATTGAGATCTCAAGGAAGTCCTTCGAATGATGAAAAGACTAAAGAAGATTCAGAGCAGTCACCGACGTGAGAGGAGGAAAAAGGTGAAATTTTGATTAGCGTCATATGCAAACTGTGAAGACTCGCACAAAATCTTCCAAAACCAGGTTGTCTCTCCCGTTGAGTTTCTTGTTCTAATGACATTTTCTGCTAAATGTAAGATGGATACTTTCGTAGGCTCACAAAGACCGCCTGAAGGTTCAGACAATGAAAGACTTCTAGACTCGGGGTTGCACCAAGACATGTAGCTCAACTTGAGGGTGCCATGTTTAGACCATAGACGAAAACCAAATGTGTCCTTAAGATTGCCCGAGGAAGCCCAAGCACAGATCCTGGGGTTACTGGTCGAGCAACATTTACAACTCCCAGCAACAAGTCAGGCAGGGAAACTAGCAAACTCATTTTTTATGGGAAAATAAGCAATAAAGCAATTAATGCAAGTAATCAAGGTATCAACTTCAAAAAAGAGTTGCTTTCTCATAGATCATCGCAGACAATACATGCTGCCAGATATACGAACAATAAGCGACCATCTGCCTGCAAAAGATTTCTTTCATTGTCTTACCATTATCATCATGGCTACAACTTCTTCCCATGTAACGATTGCATGAATGAAGTCATATACAAGAAAACAATCATCTGCTCAAACTTTTGGTTGCATATGTTAATCCCAGAAATTCTTAGCAACTAGGAAACAACTAGTAAATGAAAAACATCAGACCTCTCTCCGAGTTCTATCTGGTTCTGCTTATCAAAAGTAGAAGTTTTCCAGGGTGCTTCTAATATAACAGGTAGGTCTAACATCAAGCTTTCAGAAAACAACATTGATCAAACAGAACAACAAATGTAATGCTGCGAATCATCATTTTGACCCCTACTTTAGTTTGAAGTTGAACTAAGGTCAGGTCGAATTGATTAAATCAAGCCAAACGGACCAAAATCAGGCATTCTCGGGCAAGAACATGCGTAAATTTTGAGGGACTTGCAAAATTGGGCAAAGCAACTTGCAAAGCATGGTCAGAGGCTTAAATTACTGCGCACCAGGTTTCGAATTGATAAAAAATTTCAGCCAAATTGATGAATTAAAGCACTGAAACCAGCTGCCGAAATCCAAAATTCCCTCAGTTTTTGGAATGATGAAAGACTAAAGAAGATTCAGAATCATATCAGCACAATTACCCATGTGAAGGAGGGAAAAGGTGAAAATTGATTAGTGCATATGCAAACTGTAAACACCTGAACAAAATCATCCAAAACCAGGTTGTCTTTCTTGTTCTAATGACATTTTCTGCTAAATTTTGCATCAGATACAAGACCGCTCGAAGGCTCAGATGATGAAAGACGTCTAGACTCAAGAATTGCATCAAGACATGTAGCTCAACTTGAGGGTGCCATGTTTAGACCATAGACAAAAACTAAATGTGTCATTAAGATTGCCCGAGGAAGCCCAAATACAGTTCCTAGGGTTACTAGTCTAGCAACATTTGCATCTCCTATCAACAAGTCAGGCAGGGAAACTAGCAAACTCATTTTTCACGGGAAAAGAAGTACTAAAGTAATTAATGCAAGTAATCAAGGTATCAACTTCAAAAAGAGTTGCTTTCTCATACAGACAATACATGCTGCCAGATATACGAACAATAAGCGACCAGCTGCCTGCGAAAGATTTCTTTCATTGTCTTACCATTATCATCGTGGCTACAACTTCTTTCCATGTAATGATTGCATGAATGAAGTCATCTACAAGAAAAAATTATCTGCTCGAACTTTTGGTTGCATATGTTGATTCCAGAAATTCTTAGCAACTAGGAAACAACTAGTAAATGAAAAACATCTCCCTCCGAATTCTATGTGGTTCTTCTAAACAAACGTAGAAGTTTTCCAGGGTGCTTCTAATATAACAGGTAGGTCTAACATCAAGCTTTCAGAAAACAACATCAATCAAACGGAACAACAAATGTACTGCTGCGATTCTATGATGTCCAGATATTCAATGCGAGGAAGCAGAGATATGCAGTAGACCTTCATCCCACATGATGTACAAATGACATACCAAGAAAATTAGCATCACGTGCAAGAATGTCAGGTACTAATTTCCAGCTTTCTGTCCTGAATTTGCCCTAATTCAAAAGCCTAGTCAGTAGTACGATGCTGTTCACTCAGTAGTTACAAACTCTCAGGCATTTCATTCACCATGAGTCGAGATAATCTCAAAGAGAGTCGCATTCTCCTGGATGCCATAGCTCGCTAGGTCATGGTCATCAGCAAGCCTTTTTCCCCCATAAGCAATATGATGCAATTCAGGCCGCACGCTCACCTGCAGCTCATGAAGAAGCTTGTTCTTGACTTCCTCAACACTGTCAGACCTAGAAACCTGAAGAGCAACAGTCTTTTTACCATCCCAGCGCTAGACAAATATTAGAAATGGAGCATCGGGGGACACCAACTGTAAGACCGAGCGATCTCCAACGTCATAATAAGCTAATGCCTTGCGATCCTCAAGCCGCTTCCCCTGATAAGCCAGAAGCAAACTCGTCTCCTGTATGGACAACATAGATGCAGCGATAGCTTTCATATGACCCACTGTGTACCAAACCTTAGCCTCTAAGGTGACTGTGTGACCCGACATGTCGACAGTAAGTGACAGATGATCTCTCGGATGGGGAACCAGGAGAAAGGTGGGCTTGGGCGGCAAGTCAAGCGAAGCAAGGGTCCTTTCCTCTGAGAGGGGCTTCCCAGCAAAGAGCAAATCAAAGTCATCCAGTGCGGTACCTTCCTCAGCTTGAATCATCAATTTAACAGCTCCGACAGTATCCCAATCCCTTGCTTGGAGCAGTAAGCTCTGCGGAGTCGATAAGATGTTTACATACAGTAGGACCATTGTCGGGTCCTGAAGGATCACATCGAGCTCGGCGTGACAGCAGATTCCGTAGTCAGCTAGAAGCCGTCCATCTTCAAGAGGATTCCCTTTAAAAGACAGCTGCACACTATGTCCATCGATTTGTTCCTTGTCCTGAATCAATCCTTTGATGTACTCCACGGAAGCATATCTATTAGCTTTCAGGGCCAGAGTCTTGGTGATATTGAAGATTAGACTCACCACCTAGGGCGCCCAAAAACAAACCGCAGATAGAATCAACATCCAAATATAATGATGAACAGTAACCGCTCGACGAAACCAGGCGTTCACCAAGCAATATCTTAACACACAAACACCACCGATCGCACTGATTTTCCAGTTTTCCTCCTTCAGGCTTAACCAGTTCAGAAAAATAGGGGGAAAACATCGCGCGTCTCGAAACCCTAATTGGTAAAAAAGCTAAGAAATCGAGAACCAAAAAAACGACGAAACGAACACGAGCGAGAGATAACCTCGTCGTCGTCTGAACCTGGAGGCACGGAGGTCGGGAGTTGAGATGAGGAAGGTTGAAGCTCAACCGTGGCATTGGCAACAACATCGGACGGGGAGACAAAAGCCCCGAACAGTTTTACCAGGTGGAGGGACGGAGCGTCGACGTCGAGATGGCGAAGCATCAGGAAAAGCTTCGAGCACAAGCTCGCCAAGGGAGTGACCTCGAGGTACGACATCGGGCAATGGAGATGAAGATGAAGTACTGGAGGAGTTGAGACTACTCTCGTCAAAGCGAAAGGTGCGCCTTGGGGGATGGGCACAGCCAGACATTGTCGCTGGATTTTTGAGATCGGAATGTTCAGACTGACAGTGCAGACAGACGTACTTTGTCCGTAACAAGGATTTGTATTTGTTAAGGAAGCTTTGGTTGGACTTGGACGTTCGTTGATGAAAAGCCAGTCAATTCGTTTTAACCTGCATTTTTAATTAGTAAAGATTCTAACTGCCATCAATTTTTTTTCCTACTTAGTAAAAAAAGAAATTTTTTTGGTCAAAGTAACACTTGCTTAGTTATCTCCTTAACTGTTTTTTTTTTTTTTACTTACTGTACTTCATTGATCTTCTTTTTTAACCTCTATTTACTCATTATGATTAGCAAAAAATGTGATCATCACTTGTCTAATCATCGGTTTAGCATCACTTTGCTAAGGAAGGATAACATCTGATTCGAACGAGTTGTTGTACATCGATGATCCTCCTAATTCTAAGGCTCCTGCCTTAACTCTAGTGCCATATCATCTTCATCATACTCATGAGGGGAAATTTCCAAAAGAAAAAAAAAAAGATTCTTCATTTGTGTTATATTTTGCCTTTTCATGAAATTTAAAAAAAAAATAATATAGTCCCGAAATATCAGATGTCATCGATTTAATTAAGGGGGATAGAAATTAAAATGTTGAGTTAAATTGACTACCGAGTATGATAAAGATAAATGTTTCATATTACTTGAATACTATGATGATAGGTTACGGCTGTTGTGCCTCGGAGTATCATCACTTGCACTTTTTAGCCCATGGATCATCAATAATAGCAAATTTGCAAAGGATGAAAGCTGATTCGAACGCTCCGTATATCGATGATTCTGCTAATTCTAAGGCTCCGGTTTTGCTGGTTCGGTGACGGCGAGTTCGAGATCCTAAAGCACAACGAATGGAATGGAGAAGACCGCCATAACCATTTAAAGCAGAAGCTGCTTTCCTGCCACATATAGGGGATACACAAAAAGATGCTACATATTATCACCACATCAATATCCAGCAAGAGCATACACGCACATATACTCTCAAGTTCCTTCAATTCCAACAGTAGATACACATCCAGGTAATGCCTAACTCTAGTACCAAATCATCATGAGATCAACTGGGGATGAGGTGCGACCAAGGGAGAAGAACCGAGGCGTTGTATTGATTTCGGCGATGAAACGACCCCGCCTCTTTGTGTCAAGAGGGAATTTGGATCAAGTGGTAATTTGTTCTCGAGTGGAGTCAGAGGGAAATGGTTCAAGCATTGCATGCTCTTGGCCGGTCTTAAGCACACAAGATGGCGGCGTATCTGGTTGTTCCACATCGGAAGCTTGTTTGCCGGGACCGTTGCTTCCTTTTCCCTTGGAACTGGGGTGCCATTTGGATCCTGCATATTTCAATTAGAAGTTAGAACTTTCTAAGGTCCAAAAGTTCATCATACATAATCTTGTGATATTCTTTGCGTCACAGTTGATGTCTCAATTCCATAAACACTTGGGGAGACCAACTGATTAATTGGCCACCTAGTCCATCACCCATAAATATTAAGTCAAATCTGCTAACTATTCGAGATCATTAATCAAAGTGAAACATAAATTGGGGGGAAAAAAAAGAACAAGAGACAAGACAAGTGAAAACTGCTTTCAGTCTTGGGAATTCTACGAAACATAAACAAGCCAGGAATTGAAATAGAGTATGCAATTTCAAACGCATATTCATACATTATCATTGCCATGTTGTGTTTCAAGAAGACATGGCTGTAAATAACTTAGCATGCTCAAGAAGTTTCTTAGCAAAAGCAGAAATGATATAAGAGCAATCACAGCAAAAATCAGGTAAGAGACACGGTCAATTATCTGTTGAGTCATTATGTCCAGAACCAGAGAATCATCCATTTGTTGTTATGTTCCCCACAGTTCAGTAATTGTGCCTACTTGAATTCTCCCAAAGAAATTTTCATAAAGCCGGAAGAATGTAGAGAAGACAGTAATAGTATGACATACCCCCAGCACAAGGAAAGTGAAAGCCTGCTTATCAGCTCCAAGATAAATCTCTATGAGCTTCCTTAAATCTGCCAGGGTAGCTTCCTTCACAAGCTTAAGCGTGGTGATAATGTTCCCAGCATTTTCCTTCGATGCTTCCCACTTCACACATACCTCTATTTGTTCATCAGATCCATCACTATAAGGATCACAATTCTCCTTTAACTCCAATGCTAGGTCATTAGGTGCCTGGTTTTTGGTCACCTGGAGTTCTGGCGCTTTCGTCTCTTTTGTCTCGGTCGAAAGCACTGGACTTTTGGTTTGTGATATGGATTTTGAGTTCACCTCCGTGAAGATTTGATTGCCAACTGCAGACTCATATGTATTCTTCAAAATCTCTTTGGTAAGAGTCTTCCCAAGCAGGTCTTCTTTAACCATCATGACAGGAGTTGTTAGGGGATCAACATTCTCTGGCCCTCTTTTCTCTGTTAGTGGTGCTCCAATGTGTTGGGAAAGCTCCCTATAGTTCCCACACAGTGTGAATATATTTTGGATCCTTAACCGTCTCGAAGTGGCCACATCTTTCTCATTCAATGGTTCCACTGTATCACTAGAAGGTTCTTGGGGAAAAGTTATAGAGCACACCCTCTTTTCCTCAATCACTTCTTTCTCTACTTCTTCATCCAAAGTCTCTTTATGTCCCTCTTCCTCTTCGGCTTCTTCTTCTTCCTCAAAAACTGTGCTCAAGCAGACTTTATCGCTGAACATTGGCCCATAAACATCGTATGCGGCTACCTCATTTGAAGTGCTTGTATTTGAATAATTGGGAAGGTTCGAGATGTTACTGCTTCTGTCAAACCAGTTGACTGCGTTGTCCACATATTTCACTTCACGTGCATAACAACAGTCTTGATCACCCATGTCCAAATCCATCGATTTCACCATTCCAGGGTCCTCATCCGCAGACGTTCCCAGCAACCTCTTAGCAAAGCCACTCCATTCGCCATCCATAGGCCCGTTGTTATTGCCATTTCCATTCCTCAGCTGAGACTCTATTTCCTCTAACCGTCTTCTCAGCATTTCAACTTCCTCTTGCTGCTGCAGTACCTTCTCCTCCATTCTCCTCCTCTCCAATTCTACAAACTCATCAGCCATTCTCTGACATTCAGCTAATTTCTTTTCCAGCTCGGTTTTGAGAAGATGTATCCGCTCATTCACCTTCATGTTGATCTCCTCCTCGCTCGCGCCAGATACTTTCCCTTCCACTAGCTGGAGTTTCGTTCTCAGAGATGCGACCTCGTGTTCCTTCTTGAGGAGCTCTTTGTGTGCTTCATTGCGCTCTTTTTCCCGGAGCTTGTTCTCCATTTGTAGCTTGCAGATGAACTGGTCCATTGCTGCGATCCTCGAGCCCAACATTTCTGCAGCCGAAGAATCTTCAGCTCCAAATTTGTCCTTGACTGGGGTATGCGGGCCTCGAACAATACATTTTGCTTTCGCTCCATACTCCAACGTGGAAATTGTCTTGTGTATCTCCTTTGGGTCTGGGCTTGCACATAGTATCATAAGAATCTTCGATTTGTCATCCTCAAAAGAATCCTAAAAAAAAGGAATGGTTCAGAATCCATCATACATACAAGACATAAGAAATAAAGCAATCATACTATCAATCAACCGCAACAATTCACTCACCTGCAGAAGCATTGTTAATTTGCTGTCTCTAAAGGGCACATGCGAATCACCATTAGCAATAGATTCAACCACTCTCTTCAGTGCTACATTTCCTTGGTTGATCTTTGCAGTCTAAAATCAAGAGGAAGTATACTTTAGTAACTTGCAGATACTAGACTAAAACTTCTAGCTGCAAAGTAAATTTTTGTAGCCATTCCCTAATAAAATGTAGTCAGTACCTGCATTTTGGCCTCAAATCCAACTTGGCCAGCTTGCTCAATGTTTTCAGAACCCGCCATATCAACAAGCATTAGCCGTCCCCCAACAGTAGGCACATCCAAAATAATCTGAACAAAATTCAATCAATAAGTTCACTTTCAACTGTCTCTTGACTCTTATGTCAATGATGATTCATATTCAGTACGATTCATACCATGCAGTGGCTTCGAGAACTTCTGTCATTGCAGAGCGTGCTCTTAACAATCCTCCGCTTCTCCACTTTCTGAATCTCCTTTGAAATCTTCCCAGCTTCATTACCCGAGATAAATGCTGCATTTTTCGCCTTTTTCCCCATCACTTCGAGTCTTACCTGAAGTTGCCAGAAGATACATTGCTAAGTTAGGAAAGAATATGCTGTAGTTAAATCTCATACATTGTTATGAGTGAGTCGTGTCCATCATGAAGATTATAATCCTATTTCCAAACTATCAGAAGGACAAAGTCAATTGATTTTAACACAGCAACAAATACATTTGGAAGTGAAGGGGGGCACCCTTGTTACATTTCCTGTGTTAAACTTTTACTTCAGAATCCCAGATGCTTCTTAGTTCTTATAGAAATCATAAGCAACAGAAACTGGTCTCATCTGCATTCTTCCTACGATTTAAGCTACTTACACCAATTATACTAAATTACCAAACAGCAAACAGCTCAGAAGCACACGGATAGCTGAATGTCTAACATTCAAAATATATAAATTCCTCAAATCACACGCAGAAGAGATACCAAACTCAGAAATGTAAATCCATCAAATATTGAAAATTACCTTTGACGAACCACCTTTGGGCCATCCGAGCCCGAACCCTCCTCCGTTGCTCGACAACAGATCATAAATCTCCTCGTTGTAGATCTCCAAAACAGTGACTTGCACGAAAGTACCAACCCCCAATCGCCCTCCATTCGCCCTGTCTTCCTCCCCATCCTCTCCCAAAATGTCCTTCAATGACCGGTACACGATCCCCGGCTGCTTCGAGCACCCGAACATCGTGTGGCTCTTACCCGACCCTGTAGGCCCGTACATCATAATCGTACATTTCGCCCCCAACTTCACCCCGTTGATCCTCGACTCCACGAACTTCTTGTAGAACGAGTCGAGATCTTCCTCCTCGGACAGAGAGACCCCGTCGAGGCTGAAGTCGCGGTACCCGAACTCCGCGCGGACGCGGACGGTATGCTTGTCCGGGTTGATCTGCAGGACGGAAGCGGGTTTCTCCTTGCGATCCGGGCAGTCGCGGATTCGGCCCACGACTTCGACCGGGTGCTCACCCGCCTGAGTTTCCTTGAAGGCCGAGCTAGGGTTCGGAGACGGGTGGCCGGATCTGGGTCCATGGAAGTGGAGGCGGTGCTTGGATTGAGGGGTTTTTAAGCTTGTGTGGGACTGATTCGATTTGGAGGAGGAGGGCGTGGGTGCCATTTAAGAGACACAAAACCAAGAACACAGAACAAGATCGTCAACTGTTCAAATCGTTCTGGGTATGATCCAAAGAAGAGAGAGAGAGAGAGAGAGAAGAGATGGAAAGAGTGAAAATGGAAAGAATCGGAGGAGAGGGAGACGGAGAGTAATGAAATGAAACGAGGGGGGATGTTCAAAGTGAGAATGTAGCCGTTACAGTTTCCAACGTCTCTTTTTTTCTTGGCCACAAGCAAAGAGAGCGTTTTTTTTAAAGTTTAGATATTCTTCGCTTCAAGAAAAGATTACAAAAAAAAAAAAAAATCGACCAAAATTAAAAAGAAAAGATTAAAAAAAAGGTAAAAGAGAATTACGCAAGGTCGGCAGATGTTAAAAAATTTAACTTTTGTTTAGATCAGTCCCACTTCAAATTAGGTCGATTGTGAACAACTCTGTGTTATTTGGATATTATAAGATTTGTTTTTGGTCGAATTGGATGTTATAAGATTAAACTGAATTTTGAATTACATCTTTTCTTTTTATGAAACCTAACTCGGATTATGGTTTTTTTATTTTGGGGGGAGGGGGCGAAACTCAGATTATGTTGTTTGGAACAATACGAGAAAATAACATAAATACTTCATGAATTTTGACCCAATGTGCAATGTGACGCCTTGAAAAATCGTGGACCATAAGTGCCCGAATTCAATAAAAGGATAAAAATGGAATTTCAATCAGTGCAAAATTTCGGATCGCAAAGACGTAAGTGACGAATTTTGGACGATTTTCGAAATGTCATTCGATTTGGATTAAGTTCTAAAAATCGTAGTCGTCGCACTTTAGGATTTTTAATCCTCACGCCTAAATCTAGTCCGGACCAAGTCTAGCCCGCGAAAACCAATTCTATTATCAGTCAGTTGAACCAAAAATTCATCCAATCTCAATTTATCAATTGGCCATTTTATCCCTCAATAATACACAAGAAGACAATTTTTTTAAAAATCCCAAGTGGTGGGCCCCACTTGTCTCCCACACCTCTCTAATCTCCCACCAATCCATCCCATCACCTTTCCCCCCTTCTTTCACGTCACTCCCCTTTCCCCTCTCTCTCTCTCTCTCTCTCTCTCCTTTCTCCTCTGCCGCAATCGAGCTCCTACCCCCCCTCCTGTTCATCTTCTTCTTCCTTCTTTCTTCTTCTTCGCTCTTCTCTTCTTTGGTTGAGCAACCCCCTCCACCGGACAACCACCTAGCCACCCACTGCCGCTCCACCGCCGCAACCTCACCTCCGCCGCATCGGTCGTCGTCCGCGAGCCGTGATAGCCGATCGACCCCACGCCCCACCAGCGATACCCAGCCGTGACCCACGACCGACCTACTATCCCGACGGCCTTCCCTCCCCTGACACGAGCTCGCCCGAGACCCGAACCTGTGAACAGCCACCCGCCTGACCCGAGCTCGACCCAAGGACCCCACGACCTCCAGATCTGTGGACCCGAAGCCCAGTCAACCTGCGACCTCCTCCGTTCTGCCTCAGCCGCGTCCTCCCAAGCTCACCTCGCCGCCGGCCGCGAGCTAGCCGGAGCTGCTCACCCTCCGCCGTGACGCCGTGTTATCAAGCCCGAGCCGAGCCGAGCCGACCCGAGATCGCGAACCGCCATCAACCACGGTCCTGAGTTGCTGCCGCCGTTTAGCCCTCAACGTTGGCCCCGAGCCCCCCTCCAAATCCAAGACCCAAAACCCGCCAGGGAACAGTACCGGTGAGCAATACCTCGTGAACAATATCTGACTTGATCCGAAAGTCTCGTACCCGACTCGACACTGGCCGCTGGTTTTTCAGCGAGTTAAATCTTTAAACTCCGATTAGGGTGTTAATTACGCTCAATATTAGTCAATTAGCGTAGTTAGCAATTTAGGGTGTGCAGGTAGTTTAATTATGATCGGATTAGATAAAAATTAGGTTTAAGATAAATGAGCACAATTATTTAATATAGTCTGACTAGTTATATCATATGTGGCTAATTGGTGATTAGACTGGACTGATTGTTTGGGCAGTGATTATCGGTGTTTGATCGCAAGCGAGCGATAGGCTAGAGCCGAGCGTACGATCATTAATTGTATGAAATTGGATTAATAATTATCGTTGGGATTATTAATTGTGTTTAATTAATCCGCGGTGATTGAATGTTTGACTTGATGCTCGGTGTTGATTGTTGGTTGTTGCGTAAATAGTTATGGGTGTCAGACACCCCGTATCAAATACAAAATCTTGTGGATATTATTGTGCATTCATATGACCATGTACAAAATTAAATTGCATATTTTAGCATGAAAATGGCCTTGGGCCAAGTCTTTGAGCACGTCCGCATAAGCATCCGTCTAAAAGTAAAAGATAAAAATTGGTTGGTTGTCATATATGTCTAAGTGGTCATATGATGAGGATAAACCATGCCGGTTGTACGTCATACCGTGCTAGTCGTGCGGAACCACACGACTTGTCGGAAGCACATCAATTCGTGCCCGTACTAGTCGTACGAATCACGTGAATTGTTGGATGCCGGTCGCAGCTTGTGATGGACCGACGCTTCTTTTTGGAATGCATGTCTGCTATGCCGTGCCAATCGTATTGGATACATAGCTTTCGGTCACCATCGCCAGAAGTAAGGAACGATGTCCGGTCCTATCAGTAGACATTGGCGATCGTAGTGTTGGCGCCACACCGGTTATATGCGGCGTGGTAACCTGTTAATAAATGGACTTCATGTGGTGTCTTGCACATGCAAATTGATATGATGTCGTGCCCGTTAATTGTTTGATGTGACTATTGAGTTGAGTCGAGCATTGCATTGTGCATGGCTGAAAACCGGTAAGTTTACATGTGGTTGACCGTTATACGTATGATGCTTTTATGGTTACCTGGTAGGATTTTACGAGCGAATTAACGTCCTAGCCAAGCTTAGGCATTGACTCACCGAAATTATTCTCACCCCGTCATTGTTAACTCTTTTTCAAGTCCCAAGTAATGAAACCCGTGGGCATTTAAGGCGAGGATCGTTGTAGGATTTTGGAAGTTGATGAGAGTTTAACATTACCCGACTATGTGTCTTTTTGAGGTCCTAGAGAGCCGCCCTAAAGTATGGGGTTGTGTATGACTGTGTGTAGCTCTGTAGGGTTAAAACTCATATGCTTTTGGTCAATGAAATGAAATTGTCTTTTGTTTGAATGATTGAGTTAATTTCTTGCTTTATTGTCCCTACTATTTGTTGTTAGGAAGAGTTTACGTTTTCACATGCGCCGCAAGTGCGTAGATCGATAGCCTACCTAGGACGTTATCTTTTATGACTCGTGGCGAATTGGTAGGGGTGTCGTCGGCTCGAGAGTCAAAGCGTGACATCCCCGCTTAAGGTGGTATCAGAGCAAGGTCGGCCTGATTCATCAAGTCATTGGCCCGGAGTAATAAAGTGCGTTGGGAATTGGGATAGTTAGTAGGATTATAAGCGTTGTGCATGTGATTATTATTTGTGCTCTAGTTGTTGGGGCTGTCTTCTTATTGCGTTTGTTATGGGATTGGCGGGACTACGTAATTTACTTGCAAGATGAGCAGACACGGTGGAAGAGCACCCCGGGGTAGGCTTGTTAGGCGGATCGATGAGATCTTAGAGGAAAAAGTTAGAGCACCTAGTGCCGCCGTAACTATCGGGCAAGATCCGAGGATTGATGGGATCCTTGAGGCGCCGGAAGCCATTAGGAATCTAATGGGGCAACAAGTAAGGAACCAGAATGCTGTCGCCGCTCTTGAAGTACCACGAGGGAATGTGTCGGCTAGAGTGGCGAATGATGGACGTCAGACACAAAAATTGGTAAAACAGTTCCTTAAGTCGAAGCCGCCTAAGTTTGCGGGAAGCAGAGATCCCGAGATTGCCATCTCTTGGATAGAGGAACTGGAGAAAACGTTCGCTCCGTCGAGGTGTACGAATGAAGATAAGGTCACTCTAGCCGTTTATCGGTTGCGGGGCAATGCAAGTTCGTGGTGGAGAACCACTAAGGATAGGGTCTTTCCTAAGGGTATAGCCCCAACATGGGATACCTTCGTGGGAGCATTCAATGGGAAGTACTTCTCGAATACTGAGAGGGAACAGAAGATGGCCGAGTTCCTTTGCCTGCGCCGAAATCAATTATCGGTGGATGAGTATGAGGCGAGATTTGCTGAGCTATCGAAGTATGCCCCAAGAATGATAGAGGACCCCGTGGATAGGGCAAGAAGATTTCAAGACGGATTGAAGCCAGAAATTAAGAGCGTGTTAGTGCCGCTCAACCTGAAGGACTACAATGATTTGTATGAGAGGGCGCAAATGGTAGAGCGTGACCTGGCCGAAAGGGCTGCCGCTACTAGATCGCAGTTCGTACCCTCGCATAGAAGGGACATTCAGCAAGGAAAGAGGCCGATGCCCGGTAGTAGGCACTACATCCCACCCAATAGGAGAGGGGCGATCGGCAAGCCGGTGTTTCGCCAAGATGGGGTGTGCCACTTATGCCGCCAAAGGCATGGATCCGGTCTATGCCCATATAGTGGAGGAGCATGTTTTAGGTGTGGCCGGTTTGGTCACCAAGTGAGAGACTGCCCGTAGAGGCAGTAGGTTAGGCAGGCGCCGTAGCGGCAGGGAGGACAATTTGGGGGGAATGCGCCACCGAACTTTCAGAGTCGACTCCGGGCGTAAGGAAGGATGTCTACTGTCACCGGAGAAAAGGTGAAGGATTCGCCGGCCGATTCAGGTACGGTCCTCTTGCACAATCATATGTCGTATGCTTTGTTTGATCCGAGTGCTACGCACTCATTTATGGTTGCTAGATTTGTTGAGTTGACTAGGTTGACATTATTGCCTTTGGATGTCGTTTTTGAGATTTTTACGCCTTTAAAGGATAGCGTAGTTGCTTTTATAGACGGTCCTAACCGTAAGTTGGTAATAGATGGTTGTTAACATCTGGTTTTTATCACCTATATTTCATTTTTTTTAATTATTTAAAAATAGCTAAAGAATCATAAAAATTGTAAAATCAACTTTGGAAGCCTTGGTCTAGCCTTAGGAACCAATTTTGAACAAAAAATATTTTTCATAATTTTTAATATTTTTTCGAATTTATTTAATTATAAAACACCCAAAAAAATCAGAAAAAAAAATACCATTCGTGGTCATAAAAATACACAAAAATAGTCAATATTTTTATTTTTATTCCCTCTTCACTTTGGTCACTTCAATTTTTGAAAATTTGATTCGAGTCACTATGTTCCTTCACAAACGTAAACCCAAATCGAGCATAAAAATTCCTCTTCGAGTCTTTTAATTTGCAATTTTCATTTTTAATAAGCCATGACATTGATATCTTGAGCCTTGAAATGCAATTGTGTCAATTTTTCCTTCAATCTCTTCAATTTTAACCAAAAGGGTTTAATTGCACAAATTCTTTACAATTTAGTCCCTAGTTTCGCTAATCTTGAAATTAAATTTTGTATGAACACACCCATAAAAATACAGACCTCCTACACTATAGTTTTCATCCCTCCGAATCCATTAGTGGCCTTGGTTTGGATTGATTTGGTCATATGAGCTTTGAACTAAGGAAAAATCAGTTTCAGGTCTAATGTGCGAAATGGGGTTTTCACTAAATTTCAGGTCCTAAATTCATAAAAATGCCCATTCTACCTAGGAAACACGTCGAGCAACTCAATTTTGGCGCCAATTTCTTGAACAAATGCCAATTGGTGACCCGATTCGACAAGTTAGAAGTGATCGGGTTTGCCGGGTCCAGCAGATCCAACTCACCAACCCGGCACTATTCATCATCTCCTTCCTTTGGATCCCATACGCACAAGTACACCCGGTTGATAAAAAACCTAAATTGATCCCCGAGACGAGCTTAATCGACAGCAAAGAAAGATGGGCATGGTGGCCAATTCGCATCCGCTCGTTTTGAGTACATTTGTACATCCCAAAGTGTACGGACGCGAGCGGAGGAAGCCGTTATTTCCCTCACCATTTTCAGTCGAGTGATGGGAATCTCCGGGTAACCATAGTACGAGCTCGGGCAGCGGGCATAAAGGACAAAAAATGAGAATGGAGAAGAGGGGGCAGGTGACGAAAAAAGAGGGGGGGTCTGGAGAGCAGGGAGGAATTTTCTTTTTTTCCTCCCGACCACCATTAAAGTTCGAGGGACCGGGAGCTTCGAGCTCGTCGCCTTGCCGACCTAGACTACGCCGGACAACGCTATAGTAACTGCTAGCTTCGTCTCAACCAAAGGAAGTGATCGAGGCTCGCCAATCCCTTCGCGAACGCTCGAGATAGGTGAGTCCGGTTAAAACTCAAACTCGGCATCCATGAACTCCTCCGAATATACATGGCCCCATTGAAGTTCTTTTTTCATAAAACCTCACGTAAATCGTATGCTAAGCTTGGTTTCATGTGTTTTTTGCACGATTTCTTGCTAAAAAACCCGAGTCGGCCTTTGCACGCTCTTTCCGGCGAGCCCGAACCTGTAACTCGGTCTATCGACCGTTATGAGCATTCCCGGGCCAATCTGGCCCATAGGTAAGTTCCCCCATACTCTCATGATGATGCTCCATGATTTACACGCTTTGTTCCGATGCCAAAATGAATAGGTTGAGCTTCGCCGGAAAACCGAGACTGTGACCGCCGAGTTTGCCATGTTTCGTATGCCTTTTTTTGCTCGATATTTGGTGTATGTCAACGTAGGGTAGTCGGGGTTTGATTTGGTACAAAAACCGCCCGGTTCCCCACACGTTTTTACATCGGATTCGACTCTCCGTCGAGGCACCGACGATAACGATCGGCGTCGATCGTCTTCCCCGGCGAGCTCATTGACTAGTTAACTTTTGTTGACCGGTCAATGCCGACATGGCCGCCACGTAGCGGCCACGTCGCCAGGGCAGTTTTAAACAATTTTTTATAATAATAATAAAAAAAAAGAACCCTAGATCCGGTGGTGGAAATCATGCCACGTGTCGAGATCGGGGTATTTTTTTTTTTTTTTTGGTAAGGAGATCGGGGTATTTTTTCGGAAAGTAAAAATTGAATTTTTTTCGGATAATAAAAATTGATCCAATGGCCATCGTTGTGACATGTGGCGCCATGATAATCGTTAGATCGGTCTTTTTAAATGAGATTATTAATTCAAGATTGAAAGCATTAGGGGAGGCCACGTGGCACATCTTAGAGCATCCAATAGGGAAATTTCTGCTAATTAAAAAATATATAAAAATAGAAAAATTTTGCAATGATTGAGTTAAAACTGGATTTGAATAATCCGGATGAGCCCGAACCCGTAACTCGGTCTATCGGCCGTTATGAGCATTCCCGGGCCAATCGGCCCCATAGGTAAGTTCCCCTATACTCTCATGATAATGCTCCATGATTTACACGCTTTGTTCCGATGCTGAAATGAATGGGTTGAGCTTCGCCGGAAAACCGAAACTGTGACCGCCGAGTTTGCCATGTTTCGTATGCCTTTTTTTGCTCGATATTTGGTGTATGTCAACGTAGGGTAGTCGGGGTTTGATTTGGTATAAAAACCGCCCAGTTCCCCACACGTTTTTACGTTGGATTCGGCTCTCCGGCGAGGCGCCGACGATAACGATCGACGTCGATCGTCTTCCCCGGCGAGCTCATTGACCGGTCAACTTTTGTTGACCATTCAATGCCGACGTGGCGGCCACATCAGCGGGGCTGTTTTAAACAATTTTTTATAATAATAAAAAAAAGAACCCTAGATTCGGCGGTGGACATCATGCCACGTGTCGAGATCGGGGTATTTTTTCGTAAAGTAAAAATTGAATTTTTTTCAGATAATAAAAATTGATCCAATTGCCATCGTTGTGACACGTGGCGCCATGATAATCGTTAGATCGGTCTTTTTAAATGAGATTATTAATTCAAGATCGGAAGCATTAGGGGAGGCCACGTGGCACATCTTAGAGCGTCCGATAGGGGAATTTCTGTGTGTAGCTCAGTAGGGTTAAAACTCATCTGCTTTTGGTTAATGAAATGAAATTGTCTTTTGTTTGAATGATTGAGTTAATTTCCTGCTTTATTGTCCTTACTATTTGTTGTTCGGGAGAGTTTACGTTTCTACATGCGCCATAAGTGCGTAGGTCGACAGCCTACTTAGGACGCTATCTTTTATGACCTGTGGCGAATTGGTAGGGATGTCACGAGCTCGAGAGTCGGGGTGTGACATGTAATGTCATCCATGAACTTTTAATATGTTTAATGCGGTTCTTTAACTTTAGCTCAATGTGCAATGTAATCCATGAACTTTTAGTTTGTTCGATGTGATCTTTGAACTTTCGATACCTATTCAATTTAGTCTCTTTTATAAGAACATTTAATATTGTCCTTGAACTTGAAGTAGTAGAAGGATAACAATGGATGTTTATTTAGTTAAGGGACTAGATTGAATACTTACCGAAAGTTCAAATATCAAGTTAAATGAATTAAAAGTCTAGGGTTCACATTACATATTTGGCTAAAGTTCAATGATTACATTAACCAAATTAAAAGTTCGAGGATGGCATTGCACGTTGGGGCAAAGTTCAAGGACTATTTATGTAATTCGGGAAATAACGATAGTAGAGATTGAACTTTTGGGTAAGAAAAAATTCACTACTACTGGACTCAAAGAAAACATTGATTGGCTTATATTTGATCCTCTGGACTATAATAAAAATTGATCTCTTTGATGCCACGCTCAAATTTCACACCCAATTTTAATTATTTAGTCTACATTTCGAACAAAAATTCCCAATTAAAAAGACTATCACCCTATCCCGTCTAAACTCAAAACCCATCTCTGCCCCCTCTCCCTTCCCCACAACTCTCTCTCTCTCTCTCTCCTAGCCACGCCGCCGCTTACCACCCCTATTCCAACCTTACAACACCGCCGCTTCCTCCACCGATGCCGTGTCACCCCCAATGCTATAGCCAACAACGGGGTGGAAAGTGGCAAGTACAAAAGGACGAGGGAAGAGAGAGACGGTCATCACATAGAGATTGATGGGGATGGAGATAATATAGAGACAGAGCTCGATCATGAGTAAATATGGGCGACGAGGTGGTGGCTCAGCTAGGGATGGCAGGCGGTGACGACACGACCGTCGTGGGCGACGACGAGGAAGAGGGCCGAATTGGGTTAAGGTTTTGGTTAAGTGTGTTTGGAATGATGAAAGGAATAAATTGAAAAGTAAAGTGATATATCTGTCAGTAGAGTTATAATTTAAATTGTAACCTAAGATAGGTAAGGCGGGGACAACAAAGAAAGGGAGCCGTTGATATTAATCATGGAATTGCGAGACTAGGATAGGCTTATGATTGCGGATGCTCTTGCCAAGATGGGGAAGAATTTGCAGAGAGGTTTTGCTCTTTTCTGATGATGCTTCTCCTTTTGTGTTATCTATATTTTTCTCTGACTAAAGTTTCAAATTCGATCACATCTTCACATCCTTATCAGTACATTATCGCTAGGAAAATTATGCAACGAGGTCCTACATAAATTGTAAGGATGTTTATTCGGTCCTAAAAGTTTGTGCGAAATTATAATGTAATCATTTCAGTTAATTTTTCATGAAAATCATTGGTGTAGCGATCTAGTCATTGCCGGCTTTTCTACGTGGCACATCGCCACTTCCAATGATGGCGAAAATTGGCGTAAAGAATTATATTGGAATTTCATGTCGAATATTTATGACTAAATTGACAAAATCAGAAAGTTTAGGACTCGATTGGCATTCGTATAATATGTTTAAGACTGATCGGATAATTTCCTCCTTTTTCATCCCCTCTTCATTTTTTTTATTTTTTATTTTATAGATATTCGACAACTACCTGACAGTTACAACTTTGGACATGGTAATGGGCCAGATTCCGAGCCCATGGGAGTTACGGGCCGTCATTGAAGAATGCAAAGATAAGTTAGCCCGGTCTATATCTGTCAAGTCGGTCTATGGCCCATTCCAGTCAAATCAAGTGGCAGGCTGGATAGCCAAGAACCATCATTACGTCCATGGGAGCTTGTCTGGTTAGTTCCTGTAAATTAGAATACTCAGATGCTTATACAATCGAGCAAGTTTAGTGACACCAACTAATTCTGGCTCGGAAACATTCGATTACCTCGGAAAGTCACCAAACACATCAATTAAGAAAGCGGTTTTCGGGGAAGAAAAATATCCAAGTGAGAATTTTACCAGTTCTGCTCTTTTAGTACTTGCATTCTCCAATTTCAATGATTTACTGGTATTTTCTCTTCTTTGTTTTGTAATTCAACCAAATAGAAAACCCAGGAGGTTACCCGTTCGAGGCTTTTTACCACTGTTAGCTAGAAAAAGTAAAAGTACGAAATCTCGGCCCATAGAAAATTACCAGGCCCATCTTCTTCATTTCTTTTATTTTTCGGCCCAGCTTCTTCTTTTTTTCCTTAGTCCTCGGACAACCGCGAAATTACTAAAAAGCCCGACCCAACACCCTCCGCACCAAATATTTTCAAAACTCGAAAACTCATCCATTTTCCCGCCCAAGAATAAAAAATCACAAAAATAAAAATAAGAAAATCTGCATCTTCTTCGGGACCCTCCTCGAGCCCAGGCTCAAGCTTTCCTCTCCACAAATCTCTAGTTCTGCATCAGCTGAAAGGAAGATCCATGTCCGCCCCGTCGGTTCGCCGGATCAAGGATCGCGGCGGCGCCGGAGCCAAGATCGCGGCTCCCAGACCAGGTAAGCCTCTGACTCCGCTCTCCAACGCCAGATCAGTCCTCGGGAAGGAGAATTCCAGCTCCAAGCCGAACCCCAAGGTTCCGCTCACGTCGGCGCAGAAGCCCGCGCTGCGTGTCGTGCCGCGGGTGTCGAGCGACGGGGCCCGGTGGCCATCCGTGCCTAGGGGGCGAAGCCCCAGCCCTTTGGGCGGGAGGGTTGGCTCGGATGGGAAGAAAGACAGGTTATTGCCTAGGGTTTCGCTGGAGGGGCGGGAGGCGGAGAAGAAGGAGAAGAGAGGGATTAGGGAGGTGGGTGTGGGGTTGAAATCGAGGGACGAGAGTGGTGGTCGTGGGTCTAAGGTTTTTAGGGATTTGAAGGATAAGGTGAAGAAGGGCGGGACTTGTGAGCAATCATCAATTGTGAAAGTAGGAGTAAGGGGCAAAAATGTACATAAAATGAATGGAGAAGCGTGTGTTGATTCTGAAAGTTCGGCCAAGTCGAGTAAGGTAGATACTCAATTAGATTTGAAGGGTCGTGCTGAAGAGGTTAGTGTTGATTTAAGAGGTCAGCCTTTGCATGAACTATCGATGGATAAGAAATCAGAAGAGGGAACAAATGCTAAATTGGCATACTCATCTGATGTTACCAGTGAAATGATTGGAAATGCGAGTGAGAAATGTTTGAGCAGTTCAGGGGTTTCAGAGAAACCAAAGGAGAAGGGGTTGAGCTCTGAAGCTGTTAATAGTCAAGTGGGTAACAAACATCCGAGTAGGCTACATGAAAAGCTTGCCTTTTTAGAAGGTAAGGTTAAGAGGATCGCTTCAGATATTAAGAGGACTAAGGAGATACTGGATTTGAATAATCCAGATGAGTCCAAAGTTATACTTTCGGATATCCAGGAAAAGATTTCAGGGATTGAAAAGGCGATTGGTCATGCCATAGGTGATTCTGACGGTAAGATGGCTGCTGTAAAGAACACTGCAATTGCTGTCCTTGAGAGTGACAAACCGGTCAGCAATATTCAGGTTGAGAAAAAGAGTAGCTCGAAATGTGCAGTTAAAGTTTTGAATAGTGAGGAATTAGAAGCTCGACTCTTTCCTCATCACAAGCTGCTCAGAAGTCGAACCTCCGTGGAGGCATCAGTAGCAAGCATACAGTCATCAAGTAAAGCAGGAGCGCATGAGAAGAATATTTCTGAGGCTAATTCTATGTCAAAGGTAGAAGAGAAGTTGAACCCTGATGACAACCCAATAGCTTTGGAGTTTTTGGCTTCATTAGATGAGAAGCAATCTAAGATCTCCGTCAGGGATCAGAAGTCTGGCATGGAGATCTGTGCGGTTCAAGAAATGGATGATGTTGCAACTTCAGCAGTAGAAGAGAAATCTGTTGACAGGAAGGCTGAGCCAGAGATGATTCTTACAACTGATGAAAAGCTTGATGAATTTGATGATCAGGAGAACATTCAGGAGCTTATAATTGGAGACGAGAATGAAGACACTTATGCTTATCAACTGCATGAGATAGGTAGCAAGACCTCCACTGGAGGTTGGTTTGTGTCAGAGGGAGAGGCAGTTCTCCTTGCTCACGATGATGGCTCATGTTCCTACTATGACATTGCCAATTCGGAGGTATATGATTTGCTTTGCTGTCATGATAATTTAGCAGAGAGTTTATGCCTTGCTGCCACCATGTCCTGAGGAGCATATTCACTTGTGTTTCCGACGTTAGATGTAGGAATTGCATACACTCTAGAGAAGCGTATTTCGCTAAGTGAGCTTTCGTCAATGTTCGTTCACTAATACTTGGGTGTCAAAACTTATCAATTGATTAATAATCTTTACGCTAGTGTGCTTTTGCATTTTTAGTGAGAAAATACTGTACTCCATATTGCATATACATTAACCTGTTTCTTTTAAGTGATTCCATATATTTGAATTTACTTATAGGCAAAGTGACTGTTTCTCTTAAGTAAGTCCTTGTATACTTAAATTACTTATAGAGCAAGGTGACTGTTGAGTGAATTTCTTCTTAAGTTTGTGTTGGCTTTTATTATTGGGTCTTTGGTTGGTCATTCTTGAATAACAGCTGGTTGTGTTCTTTCGTGATGTCTATAGTTTACTGGTTGTGGATGAACAGTGCATATTTATTATCCCTTAGAGAAAGAAACGATCAAATTGATGTTGGCTGTATTTAATCAGTGATAAAGATAGTGCCACAGTAAGCAACTATGACTACCAGGAATTTCCTCATCTGAGGATTAAATATATGAACAGATATCCCGCTTTTATATTTTACTTCTTAATTTGAAGTAAATGAAGATTGTCGCATAAGTTGTGAAGATTTCTTTATCACTAGAGATCATTTTTTGTGCATATTGCATGTTTGATGCCCTTAATCTGGCAAAAGAGGCTCATACATCGTAACAACCTTCATTTTTTTCTTTTTGTGCCTGAAATAACAACCATCATTGTTGACGAGTGTCAACGGCAGGACTTATTTAATAGATAAATAAGGTCTGGGAGAAAGAAAAAGGAAAATAAGTCTGATGTTCCTCTAATGGTCTGAGATTTGCAGGAGAAAGCTGTATATAAGCCCTCCTTGGCAATCTCACCTAACATATGGAGGGATTGTTGGATTATGCGTGCTCCCGGTGCAGATGGGTGTTCAGGGAGGTACGTTGTTGCAGCCTCTGCTGGAAATACCATGGATGCGGGGTTTTGCTCCTGGGATTTCTACACCAAAGATGTTCGAGCTTGCCATATTGAGGAAGGTGGTGCTGTGATTTCTTCAAGAACAGTACTTGGCCCTTTACCTAGTAACACTTCATATAGAAGAAGTGCTCTGTCTAGTATTATGGTCCCAGAAAATCGACAATGGTGGTATAAGCCATGTGGACCTCTAATTATCTCAGCAGCCACCTGCCAGAAGGGTGTCCGAGTCTATGATATACGGGACGGGGAGCAAATTATGAAATGGGAGGTGCAGAAGCCTGTGTTAGCAATGGACTATTCGAGTCCTTTGCAATGGAGAAACAGAGGCAAAGTTGTTATAGCTGAAGCTGAGACAATTTCTCTTTGGGATGTGAATTCTCTTAACCCGCAACCATTACTTTCCGTGCCTTCCTCCGGACGAAAAATATCAGCCCTTCACATTAACAACACTGATGCTGAAATTGGTGGAGGGGTTCGACAAAGGTAAATACTCCTAGACAATTTAAGTCTCTATCCTGGTTAACTAGTTCTTCTTGTGCAAGTTGACTGGATTTTCTTATTGTCTACATCGACCTTTCTTCATGTTGACTACGCAACATCTCTATTTCTGATTTTTGTGCTGCTTTTCTTTTATTGCTGCAGTGTTTGTTTGAAATAAAGCTTGCATTAAATTCTGGCATTTGATACTATAATAAGTCCCCGTCTGAAGGTTTTCATCCCATAGTCTCTTAGACTTACCATGTCTTGAGTGCAGAGTCAGTTCATCGGAAGCCGAAGGCAATGATGGCATATTCTGCAGTGCCGATTCAATCAATATCATGGACTTCCGCCATCCATCTGGCGTGGGACTCAAGATACAAAAGCTCGGGATCAGCGTGCAGTCAGTCTTCTTTCGTGGTGATTCGATTTTTCTGGGCTGCACAAGCCTTAAATCGGTAGGAAAGAAAGTGAGTTGCACACAGGTGCAACAGTTCTCCTTGCGCAAACAAGGCCTATTCAGCACTTATGCTTTGCCTGAGTCAAACTTACACTCCGATCACGTCGCAATAACTCAAGTTTGGGGCAACTCGAACCTGGTCATGGGGGCGAGCGGGCAAGGACTGTTTGTGTTTGATGCTGTGAGGGATGAAGCTTTGCAGTCTCTTGGGTGTGGAAGCACACAAAATGTTAGAGAAGTCATCGGTCCGGATGACTTGTACTCGCCTTCTTTCGACCATCTGTCCTCGCGTGCTCTCCTCATATCAAGAGATCGCCCAGCATTGTGGAGGCACTTGTCTTAGACATGACAAGCAGTTGTTGCCTAGGTGGTCTGGTTTCGGAAAGAACTGCATGGGGGATCTCATCTTTTTCCTTGTTCTTGCCAATAGAGGTGAAGGGCTTTGTTATTATCATGATCTGCCCTTATGGTGCCCCTCATTTTCTGCTTCTGGATGTGAAGGTCCTTAATGACTTAATGTAATGTTCTTATTTATCATAATAGGAACCTATCCTGCATACAACTAGACAGAGAATTTCGTTTATGACGACAGAAAATGAGGTTGGAGATGCACTTTTAACTGGTAACTGTAAATCAAGTAGATTATATTGCGAATGATGTGGTAAAAGCTGGGAAAAGTCATTCAGAGAAGTGGGGTGAATTTAAATCGTCCCAGCACACGAAAAGTGAAAGAGTGACACATGGATACGGCGTCAGTCCAGAGACACATCACTGTTCTATTATGGAGCTTATGTTTTGTTCAAGCCTCCATGTGGTTTTAGATAAATTTTCGAGGTAAGTATAGTATAAGTGTTATAACTTTTGTACGATGATCACTTGAGTGGCACAATTTTTTTTTCGATCACCTGAGTACCAAATCAGAGCAAAAGGAATCACTTGAGTGCCATTTCCGGCAAAACATCCTATGTAGACTTTTTACTTAATGTTTTATTGTGACGTGGAAATTAAAAAAAGAATTACAAGTTCACCGTGGAAATTCTTCTTCGGCATGTCCTTCTTAAAGAGAAAACAACGCCACACTATCATGTCTTAAACCCGCCTTCGAGATTGAACGAAAGAACGATCAAAATTGGCTCGAGCAAAATTAGGGCTCCAAACCTTCCCTCTTGCAAATCAATTTCTGTCCGATAAATTCGACGCTCGCCAAATCAAATTGGGGCTTCGATCTTCATCAATCTTTAGTGTCTCAAGCGAATCGATTGAAGGCCCTACTCTATTCTTGTGATTCATGTCGAAGTCTCCGAAGACAGAGGAAGTGTTTGTCGCGTGACGAACCGGGGTTGACACAAGCAAAGGTAAGTGATTTTTTGTTTGTGTGAAGTGATTAATAAACGACGCGCATGTTTATTCATTTTGGTGTTATTGACAGCAAGTGAAAGAGAAAGAAAAGGCGAGAAAGGCGATCCGTTGGAGGGAAAAATTAGGGTCTCATTGGCATAGTATAAAGGTGAGTTTTATTTTCTAAGTTGTATCTTATGTCGTTTTGTGTCCATTGGCCGACAACGAGATTGTTGTTTACTGAATGTAATGGGGTAGTGGGGACCGAGAGCTGAAGTTGTCGTGTCTTTGCTTTGTTGTGGTCCTTGTCTATTATGGAAAAAATTATTCTCTCTTTGATGCAGTGTCGAGGGTTGTGGTCCCCATTATAAAAAAAAAAAGATTGTTTTTTCTATAACTGCATTGTTAAAGATTTTTGTTGTTGTGGTCCCTGTGATGGGGAAAAAACTGATTGTAATTGGTTGCAAAGGCTAGCAAAGTTGTTAGCAGATGATAGAGAATGCTATAAAAATTATTTCTTTTATATTGCACTATTAATATGGTTTGTGTTGTGGTCCTTGTTATATAAAAAATGTATTTTATCTTTCATGCAGTGTTAACATAGCTTGCATTGTGGTCTCTATTATAAAAATAATTATTTTCTGAATCAACAGCGTTACCATGGGCAATATGACTGCGCCGGTCAAAGTTTTCTACGGTGGGAAGTTTGTAATTGGAGACAATGAGACTAAATATATCGGTGGAGATGTGGCTTTTGTCCTCATCAGTGTGAGTCGACTATCTTATAAAGAGTTTAAGAAGGATATAATGCAACGGTTGCGATGCAAAATTGCTAAGCTATATTATGTAATACCCGGTCAGAGTCCGAAGGATGGAATGAGATACATGCATGATGATAGTGGTGTTAGGGATGTTGTTTACTATTTTCTTCATGGTCAAGAGGTGTATGTGTATGTTGATGGCAATGGCGGTGAGGAAGCAATTTTGGAAGCTCACGTGGAAACCCAAGATGGAGATGCATTTGTTTTAGAAGAAAATCTACAAGCAGAGAACAATTAGGCTTCCCATACAGCAGAGGACAATCGGGCTTCCCATATAGCTCGTGTGTTAGAGTTGTGTGAGCAATTGAAAGAATTGACGGCATATCCGATGGTGAAGACACGATCACCGAAGAATCGACTTGAATAAATGTGAGCTCTTGGGAAGTTGCATTGTCCAATGATGAAGATGAGGAAATACTGCTGCATACACAATGCCCAAGTAATGCTAATGATGTAGACATTGCATAAGCAAGAGAAGAAGTAAGAGCATTTTGACAAAGGAAAGAAGGACAAGTTGGGATAGTTGATGATGGCATTTCTGTAAACAGGGAAGATGGAGCTGCTGTCAATGATGCTGATGATACAGAAAATGAGGAAAGTAATGAGAATGATCGCTGCAGCTTAGACGACAATGAAGATGGTGTGCTTCAAAGTAGTAAAAGGTCAAGTAAGTACCCTTCTTACGATTCAAATTCTGCAAGCCCTTTGTTTTGCTTATCAATGAGATTTGATAATGCAAAACAATTGAGAGAGACTATCATGAAGTATTCAATTACTCGGCAGAGGAATTTGAAGTTCACTAGAAATACGAAGAATTATATTAGGGTGAAGTGTGCACAATATAATTATCCATGGATGATATATGCTGCATTGGATAGAAGAATTGGCTCATTTCAAATCCGGTCACTCCAGGAAGAGCATAACTATGGTATCGATTTTCGTAATAATAGAGTGACAAGTGTGTGGTTGGCCAAGCACTTTTCCAACACCATTAAGGCCATGCCATAGCTAAACAAGACTCGATTGAAGCAACTAGTCGGAGAGGAAGTAGGTGTGAAGGTATCTAGAAATCAGTGGAAAAGAGCTAAACACAAGGTGATAAGTGAATTGATGGGTATATACAAGCAAGAGTATGCACAGATTTGGAACTATGCTTGGAAGTGTAGGTTTCAAAATCCACCGAGTAGAATTCATGTCGAGGTTGAGGAGTCATCATTGGATGAGCATGAAACATGATTTCACAGGATGTACATATGTTTTGAGGCATGTAGAAATGGGGTTTTTAGCTGGATGCGGAAGAGTGATAGGGTTAGATGGTTGTCTTTTGAAGGGTTTATCCAAAGGAAAGATATTGGTAGTAATTGGAAGAGATGGAAACAACCAAATGTTTCCAATAGCCTGGGCTGTTGTGAAGTCGGAGAATAAGGACACTTGGTCTTGATTTCTGAAAAATCTAATGGCTAATCTTGACATAACCGACGGAAGTGGTTGGTCATTTATGAGCGATCAACAAAAGGTAAGACAACGTGATTGAACTGTTGTCTTTCTAATGATACTCATTTTATGTATGTTATTAATGTTTGCTGGTTTTCTGGGGGCTTGTTCCAGCTATAGCTGAATTGATGAAATATGCTGAGCACAAAATGTGTGCTCGGTACATATACGCAAATTAGGCGAAGAAGTATAGAGGCGATGAGCTACAAATGCAATTTTGATTGATTGTAAAGAGCACTAACATGGTAGACTTTAGAGTTCACAAGCAAGTCCTATATAAGTTGTCTGCCGAAGCCTTTGAAGACTTGTTCCGCATTAAAGCAAAACATTGGTGTAAGGCCTTTTTTAGCGAAGAATTCAAGTGTGACATCATTGCTAACAACCTTTGTGAGGCATTCAACGGCGGGATTATATGAGCCAGGTGCAAATCAATAATTAGTATCTTTGGAAGACATCGAGTGATGGTCATGACTAGGCTATATAGGCAGAGAGATGAATGTGCAAAGTGACCTAGACAATGTGGGCCTAGGATTGTAAACAAATTGGAGGAGAGTGTACGGGGTAGTAGGTTTTGCGAGCCGATTTGGAATGGGGACGATGGCTTCGAGATTAAGAATAATGATAACAACTATGTTGTCCACTTAGAGAGGAAAAAATGCTCTTGCCGAGCATGACAATTGACTGGAACACCATGTTCACATGCCATGTGTGTCATTCAGCTGAAGAACCTCAATGCAGAGGATTATGTTGATGACTTTTATAAGAAAAATCGATATCCGGCTGCATATCGGTTCATGATGCAACCACCGAGGAGTAGCAAATTCTAGGAGAAAACAAACCATCAACCCCCAAAACCTCTACCATTGAAGAAGTAAATTGGCAGGCCTAAAAAGAAAATGAGATTGGAAGAAATTGAGAACAGTGATAACAAAGTGAGCGGGGCTGGTGGAATAATTCGATGCTCATTTTGTCATGGAGAAGGGCATAATAAGACTGGTTGTCGAGCTAAGAAACAGCACCACCAACAACAACAATCGGAGACAACACAAGCCAATTATGCAAGGGCATCGCGGGGCAACACAAGGAGCCATGCGGTTCCAACTCCGGACCCAACTCGGTCCACAAGTGTACATCAAAGGAAGAAATATCCGGTAAGTTGTTTGTTATTATCCTTTATTTTTACAGTAAATCCTTGGAGCAATGATTTCATTGCTTTCTCTTTTTTTGCGGGTTAGAAGGAGACCAGCTGAAGACATTCGTGAAATCATTGCGGGGGCACCACAGGGCAACACAAGCAGCCATGCGGTTCCAATTCTAGAGCAAACTCGGTCTAATAGTGTACAACCGAGGAGGAAATATCCGGTAAGCTATTTGTTATTGTCTTTGCTTTTGACTATAAATCTTTGGGGCATTAACTTCATTGCTTTACGCCTTTTTGCGGGTTAAAAGGAGACCAGCTGAAAATATTCCTCAAACTTGTGCATCACAACATACAGATGGGGCAATTGGAAAAAGGACAAGACATGGGTTGACAGATATGAATGGCGACATGACCAACTCAAGAAATTCAGAGGTCTTGATATTTGAAGGAGGACCAACTTAAGAATCGATCGCACCGATACAAAGAAGCCAAGAGGAGGCATTGATAAACCAACCAATGGTTACTCGAGCACAAGAGAAAACAAAGCAATCAATGCCACATCCAAAACCAAGGGTAAAAAGAGCAGCGGCAAAAGAAGCTCCCGCCCCAAGCTTAGTTCCATGTCGGTCAAATGATCCCGCAAATGTCAATGCATAGCCTGCTGCCATAGTGCCAACACGGACAATGAGTTCAATGGGAGACGATACAAATGTACTTGAACATCTAAGCGAGGTGGCTCCTCCAAAAGATAAAACAGTGCAAAATGAGACGGCAATGCAGCGTGTGAATATAATTCCAATTCAGAAGAGTGCTAGGATCATGCATCAAGTGAAGCCTTTAAAGAGAAAAAAAGGAAGTGATGAGGTTGTTTAGCTTGATTGATGGAAGGATTTAAGATGATGTCTGTTGTTGATGTTTTTTTTAGAAATTTGAAGTTGCTAGAATCATGTTTGATGCTGCAACTTGATTTGATGTATGTTATGCAGCAATATGGTTAAGTTGTGATATTGTTGCATTTTGGCAAGGCAGCAATATGTTGCATTTTGGTTTGGAACATCCGTTCGTGAGTGATCTGTTGCATTTTTTGCTAGTGTGTTTAACAATAACATTATGTAATTGAACTTGGTTGGCTGTTATTGTTGATGATGATGTAAGAATATGCGGTATCATTGAGTAGCAATGATTATGTAATGGTGCAATGGTATTAGTAGCGGGGTTGGCTTGTTGTATCAAGATAAATAGTATCTTACGGTTGATACAGGTGAAGCAGCAATATAAAAAAAAGTGAACCTAAGTGATCACTTTTTAAAAATTGAGGAACTTAAGTGACCACTTTTCAAAAATGGAGGAACCTAAGTGGTCACTTTTCAAAAATTGAGGAACCTAAGTGGCCACTTTTAGAAGATATGGTACTTAAGTGGCCACTTTATGCAAGTTCAGTAACCTAAGTTGTCGATTTAACTAAATCTATGGCACTCAAACAATCATTCAATGGCTTGTTGGAGTTCATTCCATCTCGAACACCTTTACAAAAAAAAGCCGAGGACGATGCTTCTGCTCTTGCTGCACATCATTTTGACATTACATTTGTACCATTGCATTCTTGTGTTGGCATCCTCAAAACTCATAGAATTGTAACAACAATTCTTGGCATATGAACAATATCACGTTCATGTACGACATCATCATATCACTGTTCCTCAATTACGGTAGACTAAAAAAAAACCTTCTCTTTAGTAGGGTTACATATGCTCATAAACCAAAACAAACCCAAAGACAATAACACCATAACAATCATTTGATAAATATCTCTTTGATTTTTTCATCTTTGAAAATTCCTTCTTCCAATGGTTCATCAAATATTGTAGACCCTTTACCTCTGCTTCCATTGAGTCCCCATCGTCTAACTCATTTGTCAATACATGTCGACTTTCATCTTGATTTTGAAGGAGCTCCAAGATAACCTCCGTTGCTCGGTTTGAGAATTTCGAGTCAACCCACCTACAAGAAAATCAGTACACAATTTCGTTTATGCTTGTTGCATTAGCGGGGCAAAGTAATAGAACATATCCCCTCAAAATCGAGCAAACAAACCCTAAATCCAAAACTTGTTAATGCTAAAGACATCGAAAAATTTGATAGATCAGTAAAACAGAGATTAGGGACCTAAAATATCCACAATTGAAGTATGCACTATAATTGGCGCATCCATGAAACCTTCTCCCGGGATTATCTCTCGTCCAAGCCGTTCTCGCTGGACTTCGCAACCCACAATAGCAAAAGTGTAGAGCTACATCTTGGCTTTGCTCGTACACTCGGGAGACACTTGCCCCGCTTCTACTTCCCATCGCGACTTTGACGATTTGATTTTGGGCAATTTAAAGATTTCGATTTCGTTGAGTTCGGCTCGATAGGGTTAGGGTTCTTCAGATTCCTTTTATGAGAATTTGATTTTCCCCCATTTGTTGAAAGATCTCGGTAGGGTTAAGGTTCAAGTGATTTTGCCCCAATTGTTGAAGCAATTGATTTGTCTCGTTCAATCTGAAGCATGCGACGTCGTTTCCATTTTTATTTGCCGATTCAGCTTTCCAATAGTCCACGTAGGCTGGATTTACATTATTTTAATGCCACGTAGGATTTTTCAGTGACCCAAATCGCCGATGGCACTTAAGTAGTCGATATTTAAAAGTTGTGGCATTCATGTGATAAAAAAAAATTGTGGTATTCAAGTGATCGCCGTATAAAAGTTATGACACTTGTACTATATTTACCCCTAAATTTTTAGTCCCATGGTCCAATGGGTACGGAGTACTTATTGTCTTGCTGTCATTCGATAAAAACAATAAGAGCGAGACGGTAATATAAGTATGTAGTTGATGATTTTACCCACCAAAAAATGAAATAATGTCAAGCACCTAATTAGAGGATGAAATCCAAAGGTAGGTAAGCAAGAAACTATTAAATATGTGTCGAGTTTAAATTGTTTGCGGATATAAATCGGTTTGTTACGGAGGTAGGAAATCTTGAGATATGTAAGATTTGACCAAGTTGAGTTGACTTCGTGGACCCCTATGCTAGTGTACGGAGACTTCTTTTGGCAGAATAGTAAAAGAAATAAAGGGCTCCCATATAATACATATATATGTTAGATTGCGGGGCCCATGGAGCAAAAAGAAGACAAAAAACTCAAGGGTTTGCTTTTTCCACTTTTTGCTATGCATCAGAAGCCGTACATATATATAAAAGAGGGATAGGTCTTCGTGGCACTTTTCTTCTTGACCGAGCCGCACAAAACAAACGAGAGCCGCACCGCGAAGGATCAAGAAGGACGTCGCACAGTAAAGGTCGTCGTACGAAGAAGTTCTTGATTCAGCAATACCGATCGGTTGTGCTTGACGCATGAACACGGTGATTTGTGTTTCGTGAGTTTTACATCTGAGTTGTTTATTTGTGAACACTTAGGGTTTGGATATAATTTAGGTGCGGGAAACACGAGCGTATTGAGCGATTGTAATTCGGATTCTCCGATTATAGTGGATTGTTCTTGCTGGCTCTCCCGTAGATGTAGGTACCGATATTCGGACCGAACCACGTAATCTCCGGTGTCCTTTATTGTTCATCGTTATTTCTCTGGGCTTTTTCGCATTGATTTATTTGCAAGATTTGGGTTAGCTTCCGCGTTATATTTCAACAGAAACGATGCTTTAATAAGTGATGGGTAAATGACATAAATGAACCATGAATTCTGGCCAAACGAGTGATGAGGTTTTTGAATTTTAAACTTATTCAATATGATCCTTGAACTTTAGTTTGATATGTAATGTTGTCCATGAACTTTTAATTTGTTCAAATATGATCTCCGAATTTTGAGTACATGTTCAATTTAGCTCATTGGCCGTATGAATATATTAATGTGGGAAATCACATTGCATATTGAGTTAAAATTGAAAGATCATTTGTGTCATTATCCTTAAAATAGTTGTCAAGTTGGCCATCGTTTGGTTCATTTGCACATGAAACCCATCTCTTCTAACAACCTTGGCTCTCGCGATATAAGGCAATGACGTGAGAATATTCCCGACGCTTGCATCAATTATCGAAGTTCAAAATGTTCAATTACTTTGGTTAGCATCCCTATCATTTAGACTTTGACCCGACCCTTTCGTTTAATTAGCAATTTAACATGTCTTATTAATCGTTCGAGAACTGAGTATGTTTAACGACAGTGCAAATCAACCGATATGTAAAGAGCCAGCACAGCGAAAGTACAATCAAAGCATCCCCAAATCAAAACAGCAATTTCGTGCGAAAGAACTGGACACAGCTAGCGAGAAATGCTACGATCTTTCCAACCCTAGGGAAGGATAAAGGGAGGTACTTAAGCAAATTTTAATCAAACGACGCTCTTGATGAAGGAAGGAAGAGACAAAAAGGTACTTCTTTCTTGACTTGAGAGATCGCCCTGTCTAATTAATGAGCATGATGACGACTTTTGACGGGCGTTGGGGGATGAGAGGCCTTGCTGGCTAGGCCCCGTGGCAAAACACATGTTAAAAAGTCAAAGCGTTCGGAATATCCAAGAATGATGTCTGACATCACCAGACACATTGTTTCGTCCTTATATAAATTGTATCACGGGAAGCGATTTTCTTGCGCTGCGAGAGAGCATTATCGCCTCGACAAAGCGAATTAACCCCCGCCTCCTTAGTCAACGACGGCTCTACTCTTCCATCAATTTCCCTTGCAATTAGTGGAAATGCAAATGCTAATCTGGGGTACTAATCATCTGGTTTAACAAATGGCAACGTGTCCCGACAGTTTTAGGTGGGGGTTCCCAACCGTCCTCTGCAAGTGTTCCTAATTGCAGCGTCTTCCATCATTGATCCAACTCAATTCCTTCCTCTGGACAGCAATGTTTTGGATCATCCCTTCAATTCCAAACTTAGTTGGAGGTCCATTCTGCTCACTTAATGCAGGCCCCGTTGTGAAATTATGGGTAACTGCTCATTTAATTTTTGGAGCTTTTGTAGATGGCAATGGCGTGCCACAAATTGTGTGAATTTATTTGGAGCTGAGTACTACTTTCTCTCGTGGCGTGCTTCCCCCATATGCCAAATTTTATTGCACGAAATGAAAAAAAGAAAAATAAAAACTCTTGACTATTATGTCTACGAATCACTGGCAAATTACCAAAAAAGTCTTGAACCTACTGTAATTATGCCAATTTGGCTCTAAAATTGTTTTTTGGCATTTTTTTGTCAATTGAGTTTTAAACATTTTCATATCTTGCCAATTGAGTCTATCCTCGCCGCCGTTGTTGATATTTTTCTAATTTATTTTTTGAATTTTTCTGTCTTTTATTATTTTTATTATTATTGTTAAGGCCAGCAGAGGTGTCTGGGCCCGAGGCTGGCAGCCTTTAAAATTAAAAAGAAGAAGGGATATGTATACTGAAAATCCTAAAACTTGTCACGAAAGTGTAATTAAATCCTAAAACTTGCAAAAAGTACAATCAAGTCTTAAAATTTGTCAAATTTGAAAAATGCTAACGTGAATTTTTTTAATATTTTCTTTTCCTAGGTGGCGATGAAGTGGTTAAAAGACGTCGTTTTTTTTTGTCCAAATATGATATTTAATGTAATTTTTATTTAAATTAAATTTAAAAAACAGCTAAAAAAAGGTTAGAACTTGGGGGTGAGGCCTGTCCCACCATCCTCAATAAGGGTTGGCAACAGTGGGGGAAAGGTCGGTAGGGATTGCCCGGTCCCGGAGCCCTCACAGCCTGGTTCTAGCTTTTTCTTTTTTTCTTCTTTTTAATTATAGCATATTTATTTTAATTTAATTTAAGTAAAAATTGTATGATAAATCAAATTTGGATCAAAATGATATTGTTTTAGCTTAAATTTCGTGTTTTAGCCATGTCATTGCCATGCAGAAGAAAAAAATATTTAAAAAATCCACGTCAACACTTTTCATGATCCACGTTGGATGAAAATATCAAAATGACTCGATTGTACAAATTTGACAATTTTTACGATTTGATTGCACTTTTTATAAGTTTTATAACTTAATTACACTTTCATAAAATGTTTTAGAACTTCCAGTGCAGATATCCCTAAAAATTCAATAAAATAAAATAAAGTAAAATTTCTATGTCGGCATTGACAGTGCCATGTAAGATGGTCGAAAATTTTCCGAATGGGCTCAATTAGCAAAATGTAAAAATTTTGAGGACTTAATTGGCAAAAAAAAAAGGGATGGGGTTTAGGACTGAATTGACATAATTATAATAGATTTAGGATATTTTCTGCAATTTTCCCCTTGAACTTATGCTTAGGTTGGTGTATTTATGCTAATTGATTTACTCTAAAATTAAAAAACGATGCATAATAGTAATAAAGTGTGTTGACAATTTCAGAGTTGTTATACTAATAAGACCCTTTTTTTAAAATGATCAATAAGAATGTTCAAGAGATGTTGTTTGGGGATTCACTCGGAACTCATTTTAGGCTTCTTTTGTTATCGAAAAGTTAATCCTTTGAAAAATACATTTTTAAAAATGATTGCTCTTCTCAATTAAAAAAAATTAATTAACGAAAAATATTTTCATTGTCCATGAAAATGTCTGAACATAAATTGTTTTTGATAATACAAATATTTTTCATCGATTTCAAACAATAACAAATGATCAATATGAAAAAGTACTTTTTATATTATTTATTTTCCACGAAAATAAATCCCGAATACAGTCTAGCGGGATTGAAACCGATTGATTTCCACTTGCTCCCATCGCCATAAATTAGTGGTTAGTAGTTAGTACTACCGGACTGTCATGTACCCCACTCAAAGATCCAAGTTTAGTCTATCGTATGAGTAAAGATCATTTTCAAAATATTTGCCAGCGATTTTTTTTTTTTTTTTTGTTGTGGTAGCAGGTTGTACGTCGCTTCGTTAAATTCACTCATTGCTGCAATTCAATTGTCTGGTAATAGAGTAGCTGATTGCGTTGTGAAAGCCTAAAGAAAAAAGCATTTACCAATTGACTGGGTTCTCTATCCTCCTTCGGACCTTGGGGATTTACTTTGCTCCGAATCTTACGAATTGTATTCAAGTTACTTATTATCCTAGTGAATGAATATGTTTTTTCTGACAAAAAAAAAAAAAGCTGTTTGGTAATACGAGTGTTGACTAATCTCGAGACTGTGTAGATTTATGAGCTACACATAGACATTCAAGCACTTAAAAAGTAAGAAACTCGAAATTCGTTTTAGATCGATGGTCAGATTGGATTCATTATTGTATACTTTGAGCCTGATTTGTTTTCATTTCATTTCAAATTCATCATTAGGTGGTGAGAAACCTCACATTCCTTTACTTAACCCGATCGGGAATCGAAGTTCGTACGCCACAACCGAACCCGTGGAAGAGGAGATTACTTGAGACCCGAAGGAAATGAAATACAATACCTTTACCGAAAAGAAGGGCGGCTCAAATTGTTGGTGAATAATTGATAGTTGTTAGTTGACTATCAAGAAGAGCAAAAAGATTAAGGTACCTATTTAGGAGGAAATCGGAAGAATATGATGTTTATTTGCATATCTATGATAACACATCCTCTAATTGTTGGTAAATACCTAATAATTGACATTATAAATTGTACATCGACATTTAAATGATAAGTAAAAAATTAAAGTACTCTTCCAGAGTACATTATAATGCGCTTATTTATGTGCAATAATCCTTTAATTATGAAACGACGGGTGATTTTTTCTATGTTCGAGGCGATGCAAATTT